>NW_017728914.1:15120174-15143560 GCF_001723895.1 Crocodylus porosus
ATTACCTTAGAAGCAGGGGTGAGGGGGCACTCCAGGGCCTCCTGTCAGAGACCCCAGGGCAGCACAGCACAGCAGGGGGGCATCAGGGCCCAGGGGCAGCCTGTACACAGCTGGGGCTGTCACCCTACCCCACAGTGTGCAAGTGGGGCCCCTGTCAGCATGAGGGCAGCCAGACTACCACTAAGTACCAGGGTTTGGGGATTTGGGTTTTTTTTTAAAACTATGTTGGGGGGCAGGGAATGGGGGGGCTGGGGCTGGCCAGGGCAGGGGTCCGGGGCCTTGGGGAGGCTGGCAGGGGGAGGGGCCAGCTAAGGAAGGTGTCGGGGGGCTGGAGTGGGTGGGGCATTTGGGGGGTCCTCCCCCATGGTCCCCTCCTCCATACCCCCAACCGCTTACTCACTGGTAAAGGACCCCTGGTGCTGAAACACGCGGCTTGGTCCTCCATGTGTTTCAGCACCAAGGCGAGGGGCCAACAATAGAGATGCTCTGGCAGCCAAAGCATCTCCGTAGAGGACCTAGCCTCCGGTTGCCTCAGGGCATAGTCGGGGACCATGCTCTGCTCTGCATTTTTAAACTTCTATTTTTTTAGACCTCTGGATATCCAGGGGTCTGATTTTCTTCCTGTGTTGCAAACTTGCAATGCGGGGAACATTTTTTCATTCCTGCACATGCCTGTTGCCCCGCCTCAAAGGGGTTTGGGGTGGGGGAAGAGGCACGTGCACACTTGTCCGGATGTGCCCTATATAAGTAGTTCCACTAAAAATATACTTATATAGGAAAATTTGCAGGAGTAAGTAAATTATATATTATTCTTACTATTTATGCACTAGATTTTATGTTTTACTCTCATGCTCTTTTAAAATTTTACCTGAATGAGGAAAAAAGGTCTTGGAAATGTTTGTCAATTAAATTGAAGGATCTTTATTAACTACTTTAATTGCAATTTTGTAGAAATACGACCTTATGACCTGGTTTGTGAGTGACAGCTGAGTCAGAGTGAACTCAGAGACCTCTCAAAAAATCTGTTCATATTTTTAACTTTTAAATCCAATTCCCTGTATGTATCACTAATAACATCCTCAGAAAATGCTTAGTGTAATAGTAAGAGCTTTGCTAAGAGCAAGAGTTTGCACACTGTGCTAAGAGCAAGAGTTTTGCATGCTAATTCTATAGTAGGCTGGTGTAGCAGCACGTAGCCTCCTGCTGTGTGAGTGTGACCAAGCCATGAACCTAGATAGTAGAATATTGTAAGACAGTGGAATGTGATAAATCCTGGGTGCATTGGATCATGACTCATCCCAAATTCCTAGCTTGAGATAACCAAATCCTTAGTCCGAGATAACATATAGTTTACTTCAGACTATATAAGCTGTACATTCTTAAGTTACGATGGGTTCCTCCACTTTGGCAAGAGTTCCAACTTGCATGGAGTCCCGGCACAGGCTATCGCATCCCCAGGATTGGAACGCTCCGCGGCCAGGGGAACCATGCGGGGTAGCGGCTGCTGGCTAAGGCCAATGTGAGGTGTCCGTCCTCTCTCTCTGCTCTGTTCTATCGCCTGCTTATGCAAGTATCCTTAAATAAAGCTTTGCAAGGGTGAAAACAACCGTGAGTACGTCCTTTGTTTAAGCGTGGCGAATCTTCTGGACCCAGTAGTTCATTCTAAGACACTTAGGCAACCAGTTTTCTAATAAAGTCATAGTGTTAGATCCCATTGTGTAAGAAGAACAAGATGTAGCCCACCAGTTATCGTCAGGAGATAAAGCAGAAGCAAGACCTTGGGGCTGAAGAAGGAGTCAGCAAAAAACCAAAAAGAACCAGTGATTGGCCAAGAGTAACCGAGTTCATGGCCTTATGCATGCACTCAGCAGAGAGACATGTAAATGAATGAAATGCATAGGCAATTCCATGCTAATAAAGTAAACAGAGGCAGAGCTTGAGATGGGAGGAGAAATGGGTGGAACAGAAGAAGGAACAGAGGTGGAACAAATATTAATATGTATGAACCAAGGTGTATAAACTGTGAAAAGAACTATTGTTCAGGGCTGCTCCCCATGTTCAAAGACTGGGTGTCTGTGAGGGAGCCCGCCTGAAGTTGTCTCCATTCTAAATAAAGCTGTTGCGAGCAATGTGTGCAAGTAGCATTTGCTCCCTGCTTGCTCTGGCTAATGAATAACAGGACCCATGAGCAATTGGATCGTCGTCTCCCCAGTCATTGGGTGCCACATGGAGTCAGGGTATAACACCCGCTACAGCTGGGAAGCCCCATGGGTTGCCAGTAGAATGAAGCCTACCATGAGTTGTGATGCGATCTGGTACAGATGTTCATTACAGTGCTCTAACCTACAGTACTGAAGTCTCATACCACATCAATCTATGGTTATCTTTAGGAACCTACTTAAATCACCACAAAAAATCACCACAAAAAAATGTCATTTCCCATGAATCTGCTCAGAATTGCCTGGGGGGGAGGAGGGGTGGGAAGGCTTACCAGAATACACAAAGTGTGGCAATTTCTGCAGTCATAAACAAGGTGGTTTGAGAGACAGCTACTGAGAACCTGAGCTGGTGACACTGGTGAAGGCACCAGTCAAAAAAGCGAAAGGATTTTAGCACCATCTTTTAAGAAGCTAAATGCAGTGCTGCAGTCTGAAGATAAGTGATTGGTCTCTAGGCCAAGCAGTGGTGAGAAGAGGATCACCATGAAAAGACCTCAAAATCAACTCTGCATGCTGCAATTTGGATAGGTCCCTAGTTATCTTACAGCGGGATCTGCCATTTTTATAGTGCTCTGTGCCCTCACCATCGGTTTGGTTATGGCTGTAGATTGCTTTCTGAATGTTTACTTCAATAAGTGTGACTTCTGTACCTGACCTAAGGCTGTTTTTGGTAATACGTATTCCTATTTTAAATTTCTGGGTTTCAGGTGCTTTCATACCTGATGATGCTAATACTGCCTGGCACACCACAGCACCTTTAAAAGGAACCCAGGCTGGAAATCACTGGTCTAAACCTTAGTGTACACTCCCGTAGTTAAATTGAAGCACACAATTCTGTCCACAAGATGAGTCCTTTAATATCCAGGCACAACACCATAGTCAAAGCCCTATCATACTGTGCAAGAACCAGATAGGAAGGTACATTGAGGATTGGGGAGATTAACATTCAAACAAACAAATAAAAAGTCACAAAATAATGAAGAACTGGGGGAAATTTTCTGGGTATGTTTACAACACATTCAGCAAGTGTGACTAGAGCAGAGAGGCATATTGACCAAGTCTAATCCAACTAGGTTGGATAACCACAGTGAAGACACGGTAGTATAAACTTAAGCTTGAGCTCTAAAAGTCTTTCTAGAACCTGAAGACTCAACTAAGGTGACTAGATTGCTGAAATACATGATGCCATGTCTTCTTGCTATTGGTATCTATTTGAGCTGGCTAGAATAAAAGTACCTCAGATGTTGTTGAATGTGCTGTAATTCCTACTCTGCTGACAGTATGAACATGTTTGTAGAAGCAAAGCAATCAAAATGATGACATTTCCTTTGTATCAGCTCTTCTCTGTCCTCTGTTTCCTTTTACTACAACAAAATGTGAGGCCAGCAGACATGGTGTGCCCTAGAATATGGGTTTCCTGTGAGCATGTAGGAGGCAAAGGTGTAAAAATTGAATTTTGGATCCATGGCTGTAGTTAGTGCTGAATACTTTAAAAAAAAAAAAAAAGCTTTATACCCTTTTCAGAGTCGCAACTGAGCCCAACACATTTAGATGTACCTAAGTAATTCTTAATTCATTAAAAACCAGCCTGCACACTAGGTTATTTCCAGGACTTTTATTTACTAATATTTGCAGTAATCTGAATACCCAGTCAATTTCCTTTTCCCCTTTCCCATTTTCTAAACTTGCCTAAATTCCCAGTGGCCTGTTGCTACACAATGAGGCTATCAGCTCTGGCTTATGAATCTATCTAGAGATACAATAGTCTATTGTTTAAAGCTTTCTAGATTAAACTTCTTCATTTAATAACATTCCTGCAGCACAGACAAATTTAAACTTTGTTGCTAATGGAAGAGCACTATTCATAAGTTGTAGATACATATCTCTGCATACCTCTGTCTCCTGTTAATGGGGCCCTCGTCTTTGTGGCTAGGGACAGATTCAAAGAGCCTGAGCCTGAATTGATTCCATCTTTGCAGGTTAGTCTAATCTGGCCTGGATGAACCAGTTTGTAACTAGATAGACATTCACTCTAGACTAAGGAAATTCAGGTACATGCCTGCAGTGGCTTAAGCTAGAAGGCGGGGGGGGGGGGGAACGCTAGAGCAGCCCTACCTTCCCTTGTACAGTGCTGAGCTAAGGTGGGGAGGGGTGGCCAGGCAGGACGCTTTGATTAGGGAGGTCTGCCTGGACCATCCCAGGCTTTTCTCTGATGACTGCTCAAGGGGCGGGAGTGTTGCCAGACCCCAGGCTGGCTAGCACTCGGAGACACGGGGTGGTGTGCAGTGCATGCATCTGTTGACGATAAGGATCTTTTCAATATCCCTTCCTGCTTCTTTATACTGTCTGCAGTATACTGACAGGCAAGCAAGCCAGCAGGGGGCTGATAACAGTGTTTATCACCCTATCAGTAAAACAACAGCCTCTCTCCATTAGTTCAAACTCTTATTAAACAGCTTACCAGCTGACCTGTTGATTAGCTCCAAAAAGCCCTAAGTGGTCACTGTTCTGCCTGCCTGTCCCAGGGGAATTGGACACACACACACACACACACACACACACACACACACACACACACACACTTGGCATTAGCTAGCATACCACATGCGTAGCATCTGTGAGGCTGAGTCTGTGCTGTGGGAGATGGGAGGGAGGAAGCGGGGAATTCCTGCTTGAGCAGCGAGCAGTGAGGGGTGGGGGATAGGTATGGGGAAGCCAGACAGAACCTGCTGTGCCTGCAGTCTCTGCCAGAGCTGCAGCCAGGGAGCAGAGGGGAGGGGCCAGCCCTCCTGTGCAGCAGAGAGCCCCACCTATCCCCGAGAGCATGTCAGGATCCTAGGGGAGTCTGGTTTATTTTAAACCAGCAAGGGCTCTAGGACAGACATTGTATAAACTAGTTTGACCCAAATCAGTTACGTCTGATACTACATTCAGTCAGGTTTATCTCAGACTGGTTTCAGCAATTCTCAAACTGATTTATGTGCACTGAAAATCTGTTCAGTTTCTGATCACTTAAACTGGTTTACGTGTAATGTCTGTCCCTAGCCATGTAAGTACAATTAAAAGCTTGGATCAAAACACATTAAAACTTGTGGCAGAGGTCATATCTTTTATTAGACCAACTAGATATTTTAAAAAAAAAATCTTTATTTGGAAGCTTTTGGGCATCTTTCATTTCTACCTAGGTGAACTTAGCACCTCAGGACAGCTGGTAACATACTCAGGAAAAAACTGAACTCCTGAATGCCCACTTTGCTTTGGTATTTCACTGGACCAAGGGGAAAGACAAGCAAGATAAGGATCACAGGGGACACTATGGTAATGATCGCCTTCCCACTGCGGATGCCGAGTTGGTGCAAAACCAACTAGAAAAGCTCTAGCAAAACCCCCGGTTTTTCTTCTTTTTAAAAAATGTTATTGCATTCACTCCCCTTCCCCAACCATTTCTGACTTTTTCTCTCGCTCTAAGATGTAGAATAAGCTTTAAACATTTTTATTTTGGTAGCAAGTTTTTGGTTTGGGATATCCACTGTTTTATATTGTATTATTCTTAAGTTTGTATTGATTTTTACTGTTGTATATTGTATTATTATCATTTTTGTATTGATTTTTATTGTTTCATATAGATATTGTATGGTTTAGGCCTGTGTTTGTAAGTGAACCAAAGTCATGTCAAGTTTCCATTTTATATGTCAAGTCTCCATCTTGTGTCCTCCGCCTGGGCATCCCCTGTGTGTGTCACAACTGTATGAGTCATATATCCCTCCTATGTAAATTGGTTCCCCAATGAATGAGTGTGATTGGGAATGATTGAAATACAATGGTAGCAGGCCTCTACTGAATGGCCTGTAATGCCATCACCTCGCATTGATTCATCCAAGAACCACAGACCTCACCCAGCAACAGAGACAAGACCAACATTTGAAAGATAAAAGACCCTGCAGAACTAGCAACTCTCATCATTACAGACACCTAAAACTGCACATCCTTGCATGGAGCACACATGCTGAGTACACCAGGGGCTGACCCTTGCCTGGGTATGCCTCCTGTCACTAGGATCGCACAAGATCTGTCCCTATAAAAAGGGGCAGTGAAGATAGACCCAGTGGGAATGCCATTTCCATCTGGACCAGACCAGCTTCACATCACCTATCCACCCCAGACGCCCTGTCAGTGACCCCCCTCTGGACAACACTGAGCTGAAGGAGACCCCCAACTGGCCATTGAGGATCAACTTCCAGCCTGGGATAGGTAGATATTACCTGCACACCTCCTCCTACAATTCGGACTCTCTCTGTCTCTCTCTCTCCTCCTGGACTTCAGTGGACTTCAACCCTTGCACCAAGCCTCTCTGACCCATGTGTGTGTGTGTGTGTGTGTGCGCGCGCGCGCATGTGTGCAAGGGAACCAATAAGACATTGTGTCACCATCTCCCCTGCTCAATAAAACCACTGTCATTTGCAACCCTGAGTTCCGTCATGTTTTACTAAATCCCAGGGCCTTCCTTACCTCAAATTCCAGCCTCATTCTCTCTCTCTCTCAGCTCTAGTCCCCACCCTCTCTGCTAGTTTCCCGATCTCCTCCCAATTCTATCTCCTCTTCTCTGCCACCTCCCAGCCTTCCCTGCTCCTACTGCCTTTTTCCTGTGACTTTTTGCTACCTTTCTCTGCTTTCCTGCTGCCTTGCCACCTGCTGCTTTTCCTGTGATTTTCTACTGTTTTCAGGCTTCCCTGGCACTTTCTGTAGTTCCCCACCCCCCAGCTTCCCAGCTCCTTGTGGCTGTCCTGCAGTTTTCTCCAGCTCCCAGCACCTACTGCTGCTCCCTGCAACTTCTGGAGCTGTCCTGGAGCCATCCTCTGGCTCTCCACATCCAGAGCCCCTCTTTAACACTTATACTTTCCCTTAGTCCCATTTTTCCCCCTCCCCAAATACCTTTTCAGCCCCCCGCCCCCCGGAGCTCTGGTTCTAGTCTCAGACTCTGTGCCGACATGCTTCCCTGTTCCGCAGGCTTTGGGCGTTGTCTTTTAAACTATTAAGATCAATCAACCTAAAGTACCCCCGAGCCTCAGTTCTTCAGCCCAGGCCCCTGTAGTCTACCGGTTCTAATCCTGGTCCTGGTAACTTTAACTCCCTACACTTCTACTTTCTCACCTTAACCTTTCCCCAGGTATCCCAAGTACACCAAGCACATGCATACATACATACATATCACAATACCCAACTTAGGAACTCACTTGTGTGTATGTGCAGGTGGGTGGTATGTGTGTAAATTAGTGAATACATATATATAAACATATATAGATATCATTGTGTGTGTGTGGTATATAAATTAGTAATCCACATATGTGTATTGGATGTGCAGGTGTTGGTAACTGGTAACTGATTCTGTATAAATTTCATGTGTGTAGCGTGTATAGGCTTGAATTGGTAACAGGTATGCATGTGCCTAGGCTGGTTTGGATGTGTATGTGCCTGAGCTGGTAGTGTGCATCTGTATGCAACTGATTGATTTGTGTGTTTGTATATGTGCAATTGTGTCACACCCTCCTGTCTAACAGTGCAATATTGAGATCCTGAGAGATGGCCTGACCCCACAGGGCAACAAAGCTAGACATTTGTAAGTCAGCAGGACCAGATGTACTTCACCCAAGAGTGCTGTTGGAGCTGACTGAGATCATTGCAGAACCCCTGGCAAAACTCTTTCAGAAATCATGGCACATGGGAAAGCTCTGAGGATTGGAAGACAGCCAATATTGTGCCCATCTTCAAGAAGAGGAAGAGTGAAAGACTCATTAAAGAATCTATGTGTGATATGCTTGTTGAGTGTAAGATTCTGAACGACAGCCAGCATGGCTTCATCATGGGTACGTCTTGTCTTACCAATCTCATCTCCTTCTATGAACGGGTCTCCCTCCATCTGGACACGGGAGAGAAGGTCAACATTATATATTTAGACTTCCAGATGAAGTTCAACACTCAGAGGTGTAAGGTGCCCCATTTGAGGCAAAAAATCCCCAACAAACCTACAGGCTCAGTGGTGACAATTTAACTTGCACCACGGCCAGAAGGGACCTAGGAGTAGTGATTGACCATCGCATGAACATGAGCCGGCACTGCGATGCTGTGGCCAGCAGGGTAAACAACATGCCGGTATGTATTAAACGCTGCATCTCTTGCAAAACTAAGGAAGTGATATTCCCACTGTACTCCACACTGGTGAGACTGCAGATGGAGTACTGCATCCAGTTCTGGGCTCCACACTTCAACAAGGACATGGAAAAACTTGAGAGCGTCCTGAGGAAAGTCATCCATGTAATCAGAGACTTGCAAGACAAGCAATATGAGGAGAGGCTGAGGGACTTGGGCCTCCAGCCTACAGAAGAGAAGGCTGAGGGGAAACTTGGTAACAGCTTACTACTACATCAAGGGATTAGATCAAGAACTCGGTGAACAGCTGTTCATCAGGGCACGCATGGAGAAAACCAGGAGTAATGGATACAAACTCTTGGAAGGCTGCTTCAGGCTCAATTCCAGGAAAACTCCTTCACAGTCAGGGTATCCAGGCTGTGGAATAAATGCCGTCCAGTGGTGGTGCAGTCACCTACCTTGGAAATCTTCAAAAGGAGACTGGACAGTCACCTCACTGGGGTCACTTGACCCCAGTTGTATTTTACTGCCTAGTGCAGGGGGACTGGACCCGATTACCTACAAGGTCTCTTCCAGCCCCTAACAATCTATGAATCTATGAAACTTTAACAATGTTTGCAGTTTTGTATGCCTGATGAAGGGTCCCTGTTCCTGAAAGTTTGCAAATAAAAACATGTATTTGTAAATATCTAGCTGATCTAATAAAATATATCATCTCTGCCACAAGTTTTGATTTCTTTTGCCTCTCTACCAATATGGCTACAACCTTGATACCTGGATCAAATGTTGCATCTCTGCATTTATTGAAAGAGCTCATGTCAGCAAAAACTGATGTCTTTTTGCAACAACAAATATACATACAAGAAAAGTGATTTTAATACGGACTAAGTATACCATGATTACGGGCAAATATTACGTAGGTTGGCTGCATTATACTATTTTCAGATATAGACAGGTCAGAGGCTGTAGTTTTAAGGTCTGATCATGAGATATGCTGTAAATTTCATGAGACATTTATCTTATTGGTCACTGAAATAATGGAAATCTAAGGTTTTTAACACCATGAAGAATCAGACTTTGAGAAGTTACAGTCAATATGTAGCAAGCTGAAGAAAAGATCCTTCGATCAATTGTACAAGAAAATTGTGTTGCTGATGGTAAAATTCTTAGTAGTTTGACTTTTTCAATTGGCTCATCCCCTTCACTAAGGGGAATTTGCCATACCTACTAATAGACACAGTAGATTAGATTATCAAAAAGCTTTGTTTTCTTTATTGCGAGAAATATTTCTGTTATCTGTAATCTGAAGATTATATGCCTTTCCCACGCTCACAGAAGCTCTGTCCCTATTCCTAGGTTTTTTAGTGCAGTCCTAGAGAGATTCATACCTGCACTGAATTTTTAAACTTGTTCTGCTGTGCTGTTTGCTGTCACCATTTTATCCATTCCTGTGATTCAGCACCTTTCCAAGCAGTGTTACCTGGGAGATGAAGCAGCAGCAAAGGAAAAGCAAATGGAGATGAAGGAAACTGAATACTAGGAGAAGGCAGAAGAGATGTGAAAGGAAACCAGCAAAAAACAGGGAAAGTAAAGAGACAGGAAAGAAGGTTAACAAAGAAATAGAAGTGAAAGGGGAAAAGAGGACAAAAGATAAAGCGAAGCTAAGAGTACTCTGTCTGGTTCTCAAATCACTTCCAGTTATTTAAAAAAAAACAGTTCTAAATGTTTTTAATTCCCAGTTTCTAAACATAAAAATTCTCTCTCTGCCATCTTTATAATCTATATAAAGGCATAACAGTGGGTTCAACATCAATATTAGAGATCTTCATTTCTCCCACACTTGCAGGATCGATCATGCAAATGATATGCAAAAAGCTAAACACAGTACCTATATGTTCGCAGGATCAGATAAGAAAGGATCAATATGTGAGTTTTCTACAAAAAACACTGAGATTTGTGGAATCTTCCAAAATATTTCTCATATATTATAAAATAAATCTCAGTTATCTCACTTCTTCTTCCCTTTTTTCCCTAACATTTTTTATTAGAGAACAAAAAAAATCAAAGTATTTTCCCAGACAAAAGGAAACAAATCAAAATTAAATTTTACATGAAACAGTTCAAAGTGATTGTTCTGAAAAAAACACCATCAAAAAGTGAAACATTTTAAATGTAACAGAAATATTTTAAAGACTGTTGCGCAAGATGCTTTTTTTCTAGTTCTACCACTAGGAAATTTGCTGCTACAACAGAGGATGAGCAGAAAAACTGGTATTAGGCCTTAATCCTGAAAACTCCTACATGTGTCTAATTTTAACTAACAGCAGCTTCATTGATTGCATGTAGAAACTTGTACTTCAATACTGTCATATTCATGCCTTGAAATACACTGAAACCCACAGGATTACCAGAACACAGCTAAACAAAGGTAATTGACTTTTTATTACTTTAATTATGCAAACATGATACAATGGTAGGAGGTATACTCTTAAAGCAGTCCATTCCAACCTAATATATTCTTCCATTGTTTTTCTAGATTCCACTAAACATTTTAATAAAATGCTTGTCTCTTTGTAGGAATTTCTTTTTCCTGGTATGTCTTTAAAGGAGACTGATTCTTAATATTTTGTAGAGGTAATCTGTTCTAAAGCTATTGTGGCCATTTTCAAGGTGAATATTTTCACAAGAATATGTTAGAATTATATGGAATTATGTGAAATGATTTTTTTTCCTCTAGGACTGGATTGTAAAAATCTTTAGACGGGTGTAGGAATTGTTAATATTTCATAATAAAAAGAAATAACAGGCTCTAAAGCCCTGTGTAATATCTTTGATGCTGTCTTCCTATATTTCCAAACTCTTTGACTGAATGTATCTTATCTTTCAGGAGCAACAGACAAGACAGTCTTTAAATTATTTACACAGCTGGCATAAAATTATACTTGAGCACTTTCTTACCTAATCAAAGTAAATGGTTTCTGTTTCGTTGGTGAGCCAAGTTGTATGTTATTCCTCAGTTGTGTAATTTTTCTTGGCTGAATGTAGTTTGCATAATAATAGCTATTTCTTAATGGTACAATATGCACGTTACTGTAGCTTGCAGTTATAAGTCACCGTGCAGTGATTGGCTGTGACTGAAGTACTTAAATGTGATTTAGAGCATACCTTCTGCTGTTAAGTAATGAAGCTGTGCTGATAAAGGCTAAGGATTTTTATAGGAAAAACTGTGAGACTGAAACTAATTATTAGCAGAGGATATGGTTATTACTGAGTTAACAGGGTACATTACAGTATTTGGAGCTATGCTTCAGGTCAACAGCAGCAAAACATCCCTTTATTCTAAATGCTTTTATTTTTAGAGGAAATTCTCCCAGAGTGAGTTCAAAGTTGTGTCAGGGAGGAACTTCCAAAAAGGAGCAAAGTAGGTACAGCTGAGCTTGGTTTTATTTCATTTTAGAAAAAGATGGGGAAAGAGGAGGAAAGGAAGAGGGACTTGAGCGGTCCTCTGTGGAACCCCAAAGGCTGAAGTGCTTCCATGGTCATTCAGAACCTCCTTGACCAATGTTAGAAAGAAATGGTGCTAGGGAATTTACACTAAATATATAGTGTAAAACCAAGAATTCTTCTCATAATCTCCAAACTTCAGAAATAACTTTTATGTTTTAATGCCACATCCTCACAGCTGTGTCTAATTGCTCAGATCCATTTTGGCTCTGCTACTAGTATTATCAAAATCCATAGCTGTCTTTAAAGGACAGTTTGAGAGTATTGTAGTGTTGCCTTGTTAAAATAGTTGGTAAGTATGATGGCTTTATTTCTTATTTTCTTTTACTTTAAACACGTGTGGTACCTGTTTTGGATAACTGCTGCCATTTCATCTGAAAGGGGGAAGAGTGAAGTTGCCTTAATAAAGGAGCCAAACTCTATGTGCAGTGAAGTAGGCAAGAGTTCCACAGTCTGCAGTGAAATACAGCTTTAGACATATCACCACTAGTCCCTATTTTCACCAGTCCAACAGGCTAGTAGAAAATGGTACCAAAATACTAAAACACCAGTACTAAAATGTGGCTAAAAAGTGACATGCTGATTTGCATGTAATACTGTTAAGATGTTAGTGTACCTGCAGAATAGCCCCCATATTGTGGGAGGTTATTGCTCCAGACTGATGCATACTACAGAAAAATAAAACATTTTCCAAATCCCAGAAGAGAATGATGTATGTGGTGCTGAGTCATTTCTTTTACTTAAGGAGATCTCAGAGAGACAATAACCATGGCAGGTTAAAGTTTGTGAGATTTTGTTGGATCAACTTATGTAGCAAGAAGAGATCAGAGACAAGCTTTCAGACCGTCAAGTGCCCTTCATCAGGTCTGAGGAAGAAGCAATCGAGTTCAGGTTAAAACAGTGACTCCCACTTTGACTAAATTATGTTAGCTAATTGGACCGCCTGAAAGAACTAGACAGTCACCACCTGTGGAGTGATGAGGAGTTAGCAAAGGGGAGATAAACTGTAATGAATCAAAGTCAGTGGTTGAATCCATGCTTTTTTTTTTTTTGGTCTGGTAAAGCTATGAATCCTTCTCCTCAAGTCTATCTTCCCTTGAGGAAAAAAACTGCGAGATCTGAAATATAGTGATTATTTTGTGAAAAATGTTCTCTCAGTGATGATAGGCCATTTCTGTCCTTGTTATTTTTTCCTGTCTGAGTCTGCTAGCAGAAGTAGTGGTAGCTTGGTTTCCCTGAACCTGCTTGCAGCATGTCAAGACAGTGGAGCCCCAAGGCATGGCATGACCAAAACTAATGGACTGTGCTGCCATGTAAACAGGTGGAAAAGCAAAAATGCTGCAGCATATTTTTGGAATATTTGTGTTAAGTAGACTTTTTCCTGAAATGTTGTATTATGTTACTTTTGATTATTAGCAGTTGTGTTGAACTGGGGAAGGCAAAATTGGCAAACCCTGGATTTAAGACTTTCACAAGAGTTAGTTGCATCCAGTTGCCTTGTGTGGAGGTTCACACAAGGGAATACTGGCCGGTTAAAACTCAGAAACTGAACCAGACATCTGTCAGAGTGTTGGTCTTTGATTGATGCCTGAACAACAGCTTTATCCTCTCCTGATAGTGAATCTGATGCCATTTCAATGCATTTCTGTACCTGATTGTTCAGAAAATTGTTTAATCTAGACTACATATATGCCTTCACTTTTCTCATTTAATGCTACTAACCAGATAAATCTATTTAAACAAAGTAATTTGGTGGTGGTGTTATACCTGTTCATCTGCCAAAATTGTTTTCTTTTCTTAGCTTTCCTGATTCCTTTCCAGGCTGTGTTTACTTCTGTGTCACACTTTAAATCTCAGTACAATGTGACAGAATTGTCAGTACATTGCCTAAATTCTCAAATTTTGTCTTGGAGGTATGCTAATTTAGACTATGATTGTACTTGTATTCCTTCCATTACAGACCCGAAGAACTATTGTTATCTTTCAGCATCCTGTAGGTCTCAAATTAATGCATATGCTTTGAAATAGTTTTCGCGTTGAAGCAAAATATGCAATTTACCTTAGGAAAACGTCTTTGATAGCAAGTGAGATTTCTGCTTAGCAATAAACAGCACGTGTTTACCTTTTAACCACCAGCATTAAATCAGTAGCTGTAGCAACATGAACCTTTACTTATGGTAGATGGGAACACAAACAAACTCTATTTCAGTAGAGGAATGTAACAGAAATTGAAATGACATCCTTAAGTTTCTAACATTTTTCTAAATATTGTGACTTTTGCAAAAAGATATTTTTCCATAAGGCCAGGAATGGACATAGAGGTAGTCATATTTAGCTAAGTTTGCTATGTTTTGTCTTCATGGCTCCATTGGCTAAACATTTGGCTTCTGTTATGTGCATCTTGTTAAAGGGCTTTTGAGTAACACTTGGCCACATATAGCTTTCTGCAAACAGAGGATCAACTCTGGAAAAGTGTCAGGGGATGAGAATAACATCATGGAGATTCATACCCTCTTGTAGCCCTGGGGGTTGAGGGAAGAATGATCTGAGAGAATGACAAATATGTTTTCCCCATCCTCTAAGCCCTTCGACAGTGATTTAAAGGGACCTCTGTGTGAAGACATCAGATAATTAGGGCCCTATTTAATTTGTGATTTCAGAGAAATCACAAAATCTGTGATTGTCTGCAAAAAAACTTACTAAAAATACAATCCTGGCTCCCCACTGGGAGCCAGTGGTCCTTGTTGCCTTGCAGCCCACCTGGGAGGGGAAGACACCAGCTGGCAGAGTGGCAGAAGGGCAGCCAGCAGCCAAGAAGTCAACAGCCTCCTTGTCCTTCCTCCCTCTTGGGGCCTCTCCACCAATCAGTGATGAGGGGTGGAGCCGCTGGGAAATGCCTGTGAAATTGGCTCTTTGTGCTGCAACCAACCTGTGAAAATTCCTTTGTCTGGCTGCAAATTAAGTAAGTCCCTAACTGTGACCCTCTGTAGTCTCACTTTGTTGACAAGGATAAGTAGAGAACAGGTAGGGTTGGTTTGTGTATTTGTTTTGTTCCCTTTTCTGGGTCAATGTTCTTCACATTTAATACAGAAGAACCTAGAGGTTTTTTCGTCTTTGTCAGTAGTTTTGAGTACAGTATGTGCTGTAGCTTTTTTAGTGAAAGGGTGACATTCGTGTTTCTCTACAATATTTTATTCATTACTACAGAGGAGAATTGCAAACAGCTACCGAGGTTTCAGTTCTCATACAGTCAAAAATAAGAAATGTGTCCAAAAAAATCATGCTGTGCCATATTGTTGCATAAAGCTAAATCTGTAGGCATTTGGTCTTCTATGAGAAATACCGGATCTCCTTACTCATCACTAAGCCCATGCAGATTCAAATACAAATAATTCTGCTTATAAATATTTTTCACACATTTTGAGCAGGACCTATACTGAGAGGATCTTTTCACTAGATTTTTAACCTGCCATGTTGTGTTTGTACAAAGTACTAGTGGTAACTTTTGAAGGCACAAATACCATAAAACACACGTAACTCTTTGCATGTTGCAAGGTGTAGCAATGTACTGCATTCGTGCCTACGTTTCCAAAATGTGCATACCTCTGTTCCAAGTGAATTTGCATGCCTCAGTTTTGAGATGCCTGCTCTCAAAACACTGTCTGGCCCAAGTTATCAGGAATGCTATGTACCAACAGGTCTTGTTGATGTAAGTCTCTGACAGTAGCATAACGGGGTAGGTGAAGGGGGCACCCATCCCAGGTGCAGATTTAGCAGGGGTGTGACGATAGTGGCCACTAGGGAGCCTGTACCCTGGGGGAGATTTAAACTGCTGTGTGGAGAGTCTGTGTTGTTGCAGCAGCAACAGTAGCCTGAGCCTGGCACAGCAGCAGAAACTCTGCCCTCCTGTCAGGGGGGCAGCTGCAAACAGAGTGCAGTGACCCCATGCCTGGCAGGAGCAGCAGTCTTGAACCTTTGCTGGGTTGACTGTTAGGATGAGTCCCCAGCTGAAGTAAGACCTTTTCAGAATCCTCTCCCCTTCCTCCACTTTGCTCCATCCAGGGTGCCAAAACAGTCAGCCTTTGGCAGTAGCGTAACTAAGGCGGGCAACTGGAGCAGTAGCCCTAGGTGTCAACTTTTGAGTTTGGGGAATGGAAATACAAGTTTCTGACAGGTGGCAGCTCCTAACTGGGGAAGTCTTGGTGCCCTGAGTTTTTCCCCATTGTGATACCACTTGCCCCAAGGAGAAAACCAAGGTGGCCCTGGAATACCTCCCTATTCCAGGATATCTCCATCCTGCTGCCCTTATACTAGACCCTGCAGACATGGAGAAGGAATCTCTGCCAGCCCTCAGGCAGACACCCCATTTCTGGTCTGAGAAGAAATCGTAGTCCTCCTTCCCATGGAGAGAGTCAGCCTGGAGTGTCACCTGTCTAAAAGTCGCTCCTTCCACAGGCAACCAGTAAAGAGACAAACAGCAAAAGGATTTATTATAAAAACAGAACAAGCATAAGATTTCTAGAGATATAATAGTAAGAAACAAAAGACAACACCAGAACATTGAGCTGTTCTTATCTTCCACCTTAAAACCAAAAATGCAGTCTTTACCCAGGTTCACTGAGCTAAATGCAGCTCTTGCCTCTACGTGTCAGGGCCTCCTGCATTTTGCTCTCAGCTTGCTTTACTCAACCTCCTTGGGCACTTATACATGTGCTTCAGTGGGGAAGGGGGGGGAGCCTCTTTAATTAGGGAGGTTCCAAGAGCCACTCTAATTAAAGTAGTTGGAGTGTCACATATACCTGGGTCTCTGAGCTGAAAAATGGCAGCAGGGATGCTTTAACTGAAGCTCATTGAACAAATGTTAGTTAAAGCAGCCCCAACACCACCTTTTTACAAGTATTTAATATAATGCACTGTAATTACAGCACATTAATGAATATGTAGATGCGCCCACAGAGTGCATGTGTAAATACCTTCTTGGGGCTGGCTTACTGTGCTGTGCAGTAAGTCTAAATAGCATTAATTACACATGTAAATGCACCAACACAGGACCAAGCCCATAGTCTAAACAGATTAGAAGTGAGAAGGAAACTGAGCATCACGGTGATCTGACTTGCCCAAGATCATATGGCAGTTACTGATGGAGTTGAGCGTAGCCAGGTTTCTTGATTCCTGTCCACACAATGTTGTTATCCCTTCCCTTTGCCATTGCTTGGAATGCCTAACATGTTCTCTCTGCAACAGAAGTTATTTCTCTAACTGACACATGTCCTGTCACTTCCACTGAAGGTGTTGATTCCTTGTGCAGTCACTCCCTAAACAAGCCACACTGATTTCTTAGTACATCTATTTATATGTTCTTCACTTCTTATATTTACATGCCACATTCAGAATCATACTCGGCATTATATGCTCAAAGGAGAGTACAGACATTAGTCTCATCTACCTACCTCTTGGAGAGGTCATCACCATTGTACTGGTGGGAAAGCTGGAAAAGTCAGGTGACTTGCACAAGACACTTCAAGAGTAAGGATGCACAGGGTGGTCAATTATTTTAGAGAAACATGGGATAGAGAAAGTATTGGATGGACACACACACACACCCACTGTGTGGCAGTGGGCAGGGCCAGACAGAGCAGGTGTCGGAAACTCCGTGGCTTTGTCACCAGAGCTAAGTCTGAGGCCAAGATGTGCTGTGGAGTGCAGTGCTCTCTCACTGGAGCTGGGGCACAGTGCTGTCTGTGCATTGCATGAGCTCTGTCTAACATAGCTTAGGCCTCATGTTGGCACCGACAGCTGCATCTTGGCTTTGTGCCTCTGGGCTGGGTGAGCACAGCCAGCCCTGACCTTGCAAACTCCACCCCCAGTTAGGGCAGGGTATGGGAGGGCCAGGTTGGGCTCTCTGCATGGAGGCTGCAATGCAGCTGGCTTGGTCTGGCCCTAGGGCTCACAGCCAGGATGCAGCTCTGGCCCCATCCCAGCACCTGCAGGTGCAAGTCAGCATGAAGCAGGTAGAGGCTGCATAGCACCCCCAGCCTGGATGATGCCCTGGTCCCAGCCCCAGCTGCCGTCTTGGCATAGTGACAGAGGCACTATGCTTCCCAGCGAGTCCCAACAGCTGCTCCAGCCCTGCCAGCTGTTACACCCCAACCGACTCTGCCCACTGCCAAACACGCACACATGCATGCACCTCGTGACTCCCAGGATCCCACCAATCTGGAACTTTTTGCTTAAATTTTCTCTAATGGTGGGACAGAGACAGCCAGTCCAGGACATATGGTCATCCTAAGCTTGCTGGACATCTTATTTCAGATCATATAGCCTTCTTAATGGTGAACTTCTCCAAAGAGTTCTTGTTCAGTTCTTCTGTAAGGAAGGAGACTATAGTGAAATCAGATGGTTTGACAATAGATGTGCAATGAAAATGGCAGCTATGTATTTTTTCACTGTTAAAATGTGTTCTTCAGTGACTGCTGAATAGAAGCAAAACTATTAAGTTCACTGTCTGTATCTTTTGAAGGCAAGTTGCCCTGATGATTTCATAAATAAAGCACTGTAGGTTACCATTACTTCTTGTTTTCTCCATCACCTTCACAAGTCGTGAATCACTTCTCTTGAGGAAGGGGAAACTGTTCACAAGCACATTTTCTGTCAAAGTCTTGTCAAGCAATCTTAAAGATTAGCACTTAAACTTCAGCTCTTCTACAAGAGTTAGCACTGTGGCTTTAGTGACTGAGTAGGGATCGAAGAGCCGCAAGTCTCCTGTACAATTTAATCAAATCTATATACTAATTAGAAATTGGAAATAAATAGTAGCAGGGCTGTTAATCCTTGAAGCCCAAGTCCAAATAATTGTGGTGTTGGGAACTTGCGGAGCTTTCCACTTGGTATTGATGTACTACCCAATCCCACCTAGTGTCTGAAAATTACATATAAAAACCACAGACTCAAGGGTAAGTTTCAAAACAACTGGACCATATTGTTAAAGAGGTAAGGCAAAAGTAGGATAATGAACTGCATATACAATAGCAGATGATACTACAACAATGTGAGGGATAACCACAGAGACAACAAACAGAGAGCAAAATAGTTTCTCTGACTACACGGTAGTGCCACAGAAACTGGCAGCTCAGTGTGAAGCTCTCGCTGCAGTTCCTCTCTGGGAACTGAGCACTTCAAGGATCAAAGGGATGGGTAATACTTTGCTATCAGCAGAGATGATGGGGTTCAAAGGTCACCTGGACTAATAGCCTATCTATCAGCAATGCTCCCTCCTTGGAGCAGCATTTAATCTGCTAGGACACCAATCATCTCACTCCACCAACAAACAGTCAAAACCTGCTACATAAACCAAGCAATTCCCTTACCTCTCCACAGACTTACTTAACCCCAACAAGCAAACCCACTCAAGCATCGTCTCATAGGTGCAAGCTCCTTTTTAATTTCACAAGTCACTCCACTGCTGTTGATCATTTACCAGTCAATCACACTCTCTCAAGAGGCCTATCAATCATTTGTCAATCACCATGTATACCAATTGCTATTCTTCACACCTCAGAACTAATCTATCCATACTGATAGCCTCACACTCACTTTGACTGGAAAATGGTTACACAATTGATATCTAAACTGTACATGCTCCTTCACTCTAGTTAGGTCAATACCTTATTGAGGTTGAAAGGTGAGCTCTCTCTAGAACCTTCCTAGCATCACATCCCCTGAGCATGTGCAAAACTACTCTCTTCACTTAACCAACCATTACTGAAACAAACATCTGTGGTCTGGGGTCAGGGAGGAGAGCTAAACACCCCTTCCCCTGCTTAAACTTACTGCTGGCTGCAGTTGTGGACTACAAATCCCAAAGGCACCTGGAAGCAGAAAGAGGAAGTGATGAGCAATCTTGCAGAGTCCTGGTGCTATAATTCTGCACTGCAAATCCCAGAGACCTCTGGGGCAGCAGGAAGAGGATGTGAACACACAGCCAAAGTGTCTGGTCTGAGCCACTGCAGGCATGTGGCTACATTACCTGGATGAAAGGTAAATGTCTGTTCATTTCTGTTTCAATTTAATCCATGCAGTTTAGATTAACCTGCAAAGACTGAATCAATTCAGCCTTATGATTTTTGATTGTCTGTACTTCTTCTTGTGGTAGAAGTACCTTATTATCACTCTTATTTCCTTTCAGTATGTATAAAAAAATGAAAATCTTTGCCCATTTGGGATGAATCTAGCATGCTTATAACATGAGTGAGTACTTAAAGCAAATAATAAAATGGAACAGACGGCACCACGCAAAACATATAATATCTAGCTGGTATTTAACTAGCTCTGGTGTTTCATAAAGTGTGGCTGCCTTAATCTCCAAATCGTTGGGCTATATCCACATAAGCTGAGTGACCCTAGCCATTTCTGTCTGGCATTGATGGGATGCCTCTATTGTGTGGTAGCTAAACAAGTGTTCAAGGTAAGTAAGTACTTTCATTAGTGGAGGCAACAGCCACTGATCTCAGTCATGCCCTGTAGCAACCTTAATGACTTTTTGAGCAGTTTTTTATGCTCCCAATCATTCAGGAATACGCTAGCTAACTTGCAGCATACTGGTAGGTAGCTATGAATCACTGTAGATGTGGTTACCTGAAGCTGATTTTAAAAGCCTCCATAACGTAAGCTAAAAAGCTTTTAAAAGCCATGGTAAAACAAGCAATTTAACTATCACCTGGGCATCCCCTCTTTTCTTTCCTCTGGTAAAGACTATCATCACAAGTATTCATTATTCCATCATCACACAAGGAAAGAGATGAGGGTGCTGCTTTTTGTTCCTTCATTGTCATTGTTCTTATGGCCCTCTCCGAAACACAAAGGAGACTGGTAATCAGGGAACACTTTGCAGAGCTGTCTCCATGACTTCTCTTTCCTGTCACTTCCTATATGCAAGTTATGAAAAATGCATTGCATGCTGAGGTGAAATTTCAGAGCAGCTCTTTGGGATAAGCAGGAGGATTAATTGCATGATTCTTAATGGGAGTTTCACCCTTAATTGCCAGTACTCGTTGCTAGTAAAGGCCCACCATTGTGACCCATGCTTGCTTATGTAAGCTCAGAGCAAAATCCTTTGGGTTTTTGATTGCAATTCCTACATTAAAAATGTTTGGATTGCATTCCAAATGAGCCTGCCCCAGTTACTGAACAAATAAAGTGCTCTGTGCCTCAGTTTATATAGACTATGTGTAATAATCTCTGCCTACCTTGCAGTGGTGTTGCAAGGCTCATTGTTACTTTGAGAACATCTGTGGGTGAAGTCCAAAACCAGCACTGAGAAATATCTCATGACGAAGGAGGTGTGTTCCCAACAGCTGATAGGTAAAATGCATCCCTTGAACTTCTGCTTCTCTGGCATTTTGTTGTTCTTGCTGTAGATGGCAGCATGGTACTAACATTTAGGTGTAGTCGGTTCTGTGAACTCTCCATCTAAATTTAGGCAGAATGTTCTGCAGAAGAGTTTAATAAAGGTTGCTCTCTTGTTCTTTTTTCTCTCATGCAGTTTTGACATCCACCTCTTTGGACTTCTTCCATAAATTGTGGCACTAAAAGATTCTGATGATGTTAAAATGGGCTCTAAAGGTATGTGGCAAAGACTTTAATTAAGCCCACTGGCAATTGTCTTCTGACTCAAGAGTTTATGAATCTATAAGGTGTTTCTATTATTTCTAATAGATTATTAACACTTGGTAGATCTCAAGGGCCTCGCAAGTACTTTTGCTTGGATGCTTGACTAATACTGAGTGTCCCAGAGCCCACAAGAACACACACTGTTTTGGAACTGCGCTATCCTTTCGGCTCTCAAAATAATGGATGTTGCTAACTGACTGACTTTATGGAAATCTATTATTTATTAACATCCTTTTTTACTTACTTGCCACAGTGAAATAGCTGGTATTCACAGCAAATAACACAGATCTCTCCATGTTTCAACTACTGTAGAATTAAGTGCATAATACAGGGTTTTGTGTGCAACTCTGAGGCACAGGGCACTGGTCGTTGTCTGAGGCAGATTTCTAGCCAAGGTAAAATGCTGCGATATGCAAGTAAGAAAGTTCCTGTGAAATAAAATATCCTTTCCAAAACCTCAAAAAACCCAACAAAATATGATAGGAAATTCAGTTGCTGTTGTAGAATACTGATGATCATTGTAAAACTAAACTGTCCCAGACAGTTGCATTGGAAGGCACAGTGTTGTGTTCCTTTAAAGGAAAGGTAATGTAGTGATAGACCAGATCCTGCTCTCCAATGGAAAAATAATTTTCCTTTTGACGTTAGTGAGAGCAGCTTCAAAATCAAAATACACATGATGATGTGAAAACTAAATTCTAGTCCCTCTCTGTGTTCAATACTATTATACTTGTTTCCTAGCCATGGGATTACTGCAAGTATTTTTTTTTTTTGCCTGATTGCAAAGGGGAGAAGTATGTATTACAGCTTGGGTTTCTAGCCCACCTGTGTTTATATAAGAAATGGAATGAAAGGTTTAAAGAGTATCAATTTTCCTGACAAAAACATACAAGTCAAGTGCAGCAAAAGAAATGGTTTGGGGGAAGGAGCAGATTTTCTCCTAGTATACTGTTGAGCATACAGAGTGAGACAAATTGTGCAGTATCTATTTCTCTCTTTATCCTTCACGTTCTCAGGATAACCTACTTTTCTTGCTCTAGCATCTCCTTGGAGAATTCTGCTTTCTGTGAAAACACCAAAGCCTGCAGTATCCAGTAGAAAGCAGGCCAATCAATATTAGTGTTTGATGAAAAGAAGCAAGTTCTTTAAAGTGCATCTCTGAAGAGGATGCTACCAAAAGGTCCTTATATCTGTATGTTCTCTCTGGTATGTGTCTATTTGTTTTTGAAGGGGTAAGATGCTGTCTATGTTCTGTGCTGTAACGGATCTTTCTTATGACTATATATCTGCATTGAATTATGTAAAATCACATTCAACTAATTTTAGAACTCCATGGGAAGTAACCTAGTAAAGCTGTATTGCTTAAAAGCAGATGGGTTGAGGGAGGGAGTGCATGGGAGGCTGAGGCTGAGAAGCCAAATCAGAAATGTCAGCTGAATAACCCTAAAGTTTGAGGTACATTTTAAAGAGGGTTATTACACTACACCTCTTTTTGCAGTGTATTTGCTCTTTTACTATTTTAATCCTACAGCCTACCACCTATGAACAGCAGCTCTCAGAGTCTCTTGAGAACTACTTAAACTAGGAGTTGGCAATTATTTCAACTGGAGGGCCACTTAATGAGTTCTGGTGAGCTGTTGAGGGCTGCACACACAAAATTAATGGTGAAGATTATAATTTTCACAAACTATAGATGAAACACAAATCCTAAGCTAAAAATCTACTACAAAATATTTTAATTTTATTTTAAAAAATATTTGTTCTCCTGACTTTTTTGTGTGTGTGTGTGGTGGGGGGGCGGTTAGTAGTGTATATAGAGATGATTTGCATAATAGCTCAAAATAAAG
>NW_017728914.1:15143660-15159948 GCF_001723895.1 Crocodylus porosus
GGAACTCCTGCCTCAGCCTGTACCCCGACATGCCCCTCGAGCCTCCTACACTCCAAATTTGCCTGTCCTAGCCCCTTTCCTATTCATACTTGCCCCCAAAATAAGTTTTTTCTAAATACAGACACATATTAGGGAGATGTTAAGAATGCTTTAAACTGGTATGTGACTGATGTGGACTTTAAGGTAAAATCTCAGTAATCTCAAGCTTTGAAGCAATAAGCCAAAGAAATTTTAGTGATGGAATTAAAAAGTTAATACAGCACAATTTTGCTATGGACTAGAAATGAAATCCTGGTATCGTCATAGTCAATAGTGTTGCCTTCGGTGGGTCCAGACTTTCGACCATTCTTGCTTAATACAGTGCATTTACTTTTGAGAATAATACAAAGTTGGCACCATTGTTAATGGAAGCATTCCTGAAATGGATAGGCTGCAAAATGCTGAAAAAGATTTCACATGAATTGTAGAATGATAGAAAATTAGGGTTGGGAAGGACCTCAGCAGGTTATCTATTCCAACTCCCTGCTCAGAGCAGGACCATCCCCAACTAGATCATCCCAGCCAAGGCTTTGTCTAGCTGGGTCTTAAAAACCTCCAAGGATGGAGTTTCCACCACCTCATTGGGTAACCTGTTGCAGTGTTTTACTACCCTTCTATTAAGAAAATGCTTCCTAATATCTAACCCAAACTTTGCTTGCTGCAACTTGACCGTTGCTCCTTGTTCTGTTATCTGCCACCACTGACAGGAGTCTAGCTCCATCTTCTTTTGAACTTCCGTTCAGGTAGTTGATGGCTGATATTATATCCCGTCTGTCTCCCCCTCTCTAAACTAAATAAACCCAGTTCCCTCAACCTCTTGTTATAAGTCATGTCCTCCAACCCTTTCACAATTTTTGTTGCCCTCCAGTGGACCATCACAAATTTGTCCACATCCTGTCTTTAGTGGGGGGCCCAAAACTGAGCACAGGACTCCAGATGTGGCCTCACCAGTGGTGAATAGAGAGGAATAATCACTTCCTTTGACTTGCTGGTAACACTTCTACCAGTGCAGCCCGGTATGCCGTTAGCCTTCTTTGCAACAGGGGCACACTGCTGGCTCATATTCAGCTTATTGTCCGCTGTAACCCTCAGGTCCTATTCTGCAGAGCTGTTGCCCAGCCAGTCAGCCCCCAGCCTGTGCCGGTGCATGGGATAGTTCTATCCTAAGTTCAGGACTTAGCATTTGTCCTTGTTGAACCTCATGATATTTTGTCTAGCCCAGTCCTCCAATTTGTCTAGGTCACTCTGAATCCTAGTCCTACCCGCCAGCATATCTGCTACTCCCCCCAGGTTGGTGTCATCTGCAAACTTCCTGAGGGTGCTCTGTATGCTGTTTTCCAGGTTGCTGATGAAGACATTGAACAAAGCAGAGCTCCAGGTCCAACCCCTAGGTCACTCCACTTGATACCGGCTTTCAACTAGACATCAAGCCATTGATTACTACTCTTTGAGCATGACGATTCAGCCAGTTTTCTAGTCACCTTACAGTACATGCATCGAGCCCATACTTCCTTAGTTCGCCTGTGAGAATGTTGTAGGAGATTGTATCAAAAGCCTTGTTAAAATCAAGGTACGCCACATCCATTGGTCTCCCTTCATCCAGAGAGTCAGTCATGTCATCCTAGAAGGCAATCAGGTTGGTCAGGCATGACTTGCCCTTGATTAGGAAGTCAGCAAGGATTAACCACCTTTTCTTCCAGGTGCTTAGAAATGGATTACTTGAGGATCTGCTTCAGGAACTGAGGTGAGATTGACTGGTCTATACTTCTCTGAATCCTCCCTTTTCCATTACTTACAAATGGGCACTATGTTTGCCATTTTCCAATCATCCAGGACCTTTCCTAATCATCATGAGTTTTCAAAGATGATGGCCAATGGCTCTGCAATCTCATCAGCCAACTCCCTCAGCACCCTCAGGTGCATCCTGTCTAGCCCCATGGACTTGTATATGTCCAGCTTTTCTACATACTCCCTAACCTGTTCTTTTGCCACTGTTGGCTACTCACCTCCTCACCAAACTGTGCTGCCTGGTGTGGTAGTTGACCTTTCCTGTGAAGATTGAGGGGAAGAAGTATTGAGCACTTCAGCCTTTTCTGCATCCTCTGTCCTAAGGTTGCCTCCCTCATTCCATAAGGGATCTACACTTTTCCTGATCCTCCTCTGGTTACTGACATACTTGTAGAAACCCTTATTGTTACCCTTCATGTTCTTTGCTAGCTGCAGCTCCAATTGTGCATTGGCCTTCCTGTCTTCATCCCTGTATGTCTGAGCAATGGTCCTATGCGCCTCCCTATTTATTTGTCCAAGTTTTCACTTCTTAAAAGCTTCCTTTTTGTGACTTGGCTTAGCAGGGAACTCTTTAGTAAACTAAGCTGGTCTTCTGCCATACTTGCTAGTCTTCCTTCACATTGGGATGGTTTGTTCCTGCGCTGTCTGTAAGGCTTCTTTAAATTACAGCCAGCTGTCTTGGCATCTTCTCTCCCTCAGAATGGTTTCCAAGGGGATCCTCTGCATGAGTTCTCTGAGTGAGTGGAAGCCTGCTTTTCTGAAGTCCAGGGTCCTTACCTTGCTGATCTCCATCTTTCTTTTCCTTAGGATCCTGAACTCCATCATTGCATGTTCACTGACGCCCAAGTTGCCATCCACTGCTACATTCCCCACCAATTTCTTCCCTGTTTGTGAGCAGAAGGTCAAGAAGAGCATGGCCACTCCAGCATTTGTACCAGGAAGTTGTCCCTAACACTCTCCAAAAACTTCCTGGATTGCTTACATACTGCTGTATTGCCTTCCCAGCAGATATCAGGATGATTGAAGTTCCCCATGTGAACCAGGGCTTGTGATTTGGAGAAACTTCTGCTAGTCGTTTGAAGACAATCTCATCTACCACTTCCTCTTGGTCTAGTGGTCTATAGCAGACACCCACCACAACATCACCGTTGCTGCTCTCCCCTCTAACCTTAGCCCAGACTTTCACACTGGAGGGCAGGCTGATCTCCACTTTCACACTGGAGCACTGAGCAGTCATATGGCTCTTTGACATAAAGTACAACTTCTCCTTCTCTTCTTCCTTTCCTGTCCTTTCTGAACAGTTTGTATCCATCCATGACAGTGCTCCAGTCATGCAAGCTCCCACTAACTCTCTGTTTTTCCAAGTCTAATATAATAAAAGGCTTAGTCTGTGTGTGTGTGTCTGTCCATAACAATTTTGGGCAACTGCACATGTGCTGCTGAGGTGGCAGGTGGCAATTGGCTGTTTGGCCTGGGCTGTGTGGGTCCAAGTTTGAGCTACTGCCAGTGAAGTTTGTGGCAGTGGCAAACACACCCTGGCTGCCCTAGCAGTGAGGATTCCCCATGCCTCTCTGTCTGAGGGTGTAGTGGGGGATCACGGTGGTGGCGCTGCCCGGCCCTGATGACCCCCAGAACAGCCAGCAGGCAGGGGGCAGTAGTGGGCAAAGAGGGGAGGTGGGGGGAGGCAGGCAAACATGGACCAGGCAGATGCAGAGCAGGGCAGGGGAGGGAAGGGGGGGTGGGTAGAGCATCTGAAGCACTGGGAGGGGGGTGCAGGGCAGGACCTGGAGTGGTGGGGGTAATGGTGGAGCGGGGCCAGACCTGGAGTGGCAGGAAGCGGGGGGCATCCCTGCCTCCCCCCCATCATCTTGATGGGCAATTTTTAGTCGGATTGTAGTTCCATGACTGTGCAAGGACTTCCAATTCTTCCTGTTTGTTTCCTAGACTGTGCATTCGTGTACAGAGCGGTGGCAAAGATTGTATTTGACAGGAGATGCCCATTTTCAAAATACTGAATCCTCTGATACTTGGATATTGGCTAACCACAACTGCTTCACTATATTGTTGCTTTTGCAAGAGTCCAAGCAGGAATCTTAATCTGAATCAGGATGCAAAAAAGAGAAATTCTTGGGAGAAAATGCAATACGGTTGGAACTGCACACTGTCTGTCACTGGGAAACAGCAACGCTTTGCCAAAGCTTTCAGTATTGGCAGATAATTTTACATGTATATAATATGGAATTCTCATAGGGTTTGATCTTTTGTTGGGCAGTACTGGATCTTCTGTGTAGAAGTGCCATAATCTGGTCCTGACTATGGGTATTAAGTCTAATAATAAGGGCTTGCAGAATGGAGTCTGGTGAGTGTTTTGATGGGAATCGGGCCTTTTATAGACATGGTCCAGGAAGTGAGGGGGGTGCTTTAATTAGTGCTGTTCTGAGAGCTGCGCTAATTGAAGTGCCTAGAGTGTCATATGTATCAATGCATATGAGCTTTAATTTAAAGGGACCCACTACCACTTTTCAGCACAGGAATGCTGGTACACATGATGCTGGAGTCTGCTGGACCATGGTAATTACCATACTGCAGCAGACTCAGTTAATCAAGTCTGCTCTGACACTGTGATTAGTCTGTCCGAGCAGCCTCCCTGCACATGTATAGGAGCCCAGGATTCTTTGGGTCAGTTGTGAAGATCTGTTTTCAATGAGTTCTTAAAAGTGAACAGAATCTGACTACAGGGAACTTGGTCACTAGAGAACATCTGACACTTTTCAGCTGGTCGCACTGGTTTTGAATTGACAGACGTAGTCATGGCTGTGTTAGGAAGGACAGTAGTTAAATTCTAGGCAGTTGGAAATACACAAGCAGCTGGAAAGTAGTAACTGCATATTCTGCTGTCCCTCAGAATCAGACAAGAGTCTCCTCGTGCAATAGTTTGACAAGGTAACAGGTATTTTAGAAGCGTATCCAAGTTTCCAGCTCAGTTATGGCTTTCTGATTTCTCAGATAACCTTAACTTCAGTTTTCTTTACAATAGCCAAAAGTTGTGGGACTAGAAGATCTTTGCTATGATTACAGAACAAAAACAAACAGTAAAGTTAATTTGTACTTTTGGCCACTATTTAGCTAACATGAAAGGCATGAAGTAGTTTTTCTCCAGCTGATAACAGCAGAACTATATTGTTGTAATGGGATTGTCAGCTCTGCCTCACCTTTTTAGAGAGATTAGGACCAGCAAAAGCTTTCTACATTGCATGGCTCTGAATCAACCTTTTTTCTCTAACACAGCTTGGTTGTGATGCTTTGTAGTATCACATTGGCTCAGCATATAAAGGAAATATTTAAATCCCATATCCACTTATTGACACTGATCTTGTGGATCTTTGCATCCTTCATGTGCATTAATCTAAAAGCATAAGTTGTGGTTGTCTGGGATATAGCAAATAGACCCATCCCATGTTTCAAAACATGTCAATAATATTTAGAAGGTTTAGTTAAAAGCCCTCAATAATCCCTTCCTTTCACTATTTTATAGCAAAAATAGAAAATGTTATCCTCCTGATTCTAGCTTCAAGACCACTGTTCATTTATTGCTGAGATGCAGCTTCACATCAATAACAAGGACCTGGATTTCAGTTGCTGTTGATCAAAAAAAACCCAAAAACTGACTGTTGTCTGAAAGAACTTGCCTGACAATAGGTGCCAATATTTTTCTTTAAATTTAGAGCTATGGCTCTATTTTGAAATCAGTGGGAGTCACCTGCAGGCACACTAGAGGGCAAAGTTTAGTTCTAATACAGACATTCATTTTCTCTTCTCTCATGTGTTTTGCCATTGATTTTTAATATGCTTTCCCTATTGTCCCTAAGGCTTACCTTCAAAACTTTGTTGCAATTTATTTTATTAGAATACCTTTGTAGTGTGCGGAGGTTTTTAGTAAGATGAATCAAGAGAAGAGGACTGGTGAGTCTCAAAGAGAAACTTGACAAGATATTGGAGACTTGGAAGGACACAATCTTCCCTAGAGTAGTAAACAGTTCCAGAAAACTCAATGGAAAATGGTGCAGGAGACTAGAAGAAATCCAGTCATTGTTTGTGCAATTCTGTGTATCTTTTCTCAGGTTCAGGTTTCTCTTTGCATAGACTAGAATAATTGAGAGTATACACTTGCCTTCTCTTCCAGTTTGTTCCCGTAGACTGCTATCAGACATTTAAAGAAGTTAACACATCTGTAAATAGCCATTTTGATCAGTCCTTATGATGGTCTTGGTATTGCTTTTATTCAGCAAAAACAAACATTTGTTCATATTTGGGAGGGAAGGGGGGAGGGATTTAGTTTCCAATTTTATTCTACAGCTCTTAAAAATGACAAAAAAGGGTTCTTAAAACTATAAATCAATCTGTTGCTGTT
Source organism: Crocodylus porosus (assembly GCF_001723895.1). Taxonomy (NCBI): domain Eukaryota; kingdom Metazoa; phylum Chordata; order Crocodylia; family Crocodylidae; genus Crocodylus; species Crocodylus porosus. The sequence continues at coordinate 15,149,899 of NW_017728914.1, forward strand.
TTGAGATTCCTTTATAATTGCCAATGAATACAAACTCAAGTAGTTGAAGTGTTCACAGATGCAGGATATCAGAAATAAAGATTAAAGTAAATGAGCTCTCATGAATATGCATTTTATTTCTAGTTAGAAATAATTGTATGAGTTACAAATGCAAAATTTTATATTGCAAATGAAATGGTCTCTACAGTGTTTTTTCACCCATCATTTGCAGTAGGCTTTTAGCCTTTTCTATGCACTTGAAATCATTTGCCTCAGATGAAATTAGGTTGTTTTTAAAAAAACAAAAAACAATAATATATATATATATATATATTTTTTTAAGTAAAAAACAAAGTATTGCTGAAAATAGATTAGGGGAAGTCCCATAAAAAAGAAACAACAACAGTAGGCTATATATTAGGCTTGTGTGAATAGGGAAGTATTCAATTCAAATTTGGATTTGGCCAATTTGGAGGGCAGTGATTTGATTTGGTGATCCGAATCACTGTCTTCATTTGATTTGGCCAAATCAGAATCAGAGATTTGGATCAGCTGGGGAGAGGCAGGCACAGCCAGGTGGCTGCAGGTTCTCCCACGGCTCCTCTGGCTGTGCCTGTCTCTTCCTGGGCAGGGGGAGCCACAGGAGAAGCCCCCATGGCTGTCTTGCCCAGCCCCTTCCCCCCTAGCACTTTAAGGAAAAAAAATAAGCCATACACTCACTGGCTCTGGCAGCAGCTATCAGGGCTCGTGGGGGGCAGTGGGGATTGGCCCCCCTGCCTAGCACCCTTGCCGCAGCTGCTCCTTAGTGTGGGTGTAACATGGCTTGGCAGGGTGCCACGTGCTGTTTGGGAGCTAGGACCATTGGGGCTGAGCAGTGCTGGGCTCCAACTGACAGTCTCACTGCATCTCACTGGCTGATCTGAATCTCTGAATCTCTCTGAATCTTTTCTGAATCAATTGGGAGGCTTTGGATTCAATTAGGACCTTTTAGTGGGTCTCCCGATTCTATTAGAAGATTTGCCTGGCAAATTGGGTCAAATCGTCTCTGAATTGAATCAATAATTGAAGCTTTGCACAGCCCTACTAAATATTTCATTGGTTTAAAACTGCACGACAGCTGATCATCTATCCTGTCATGTCTTGATGTCTAATTCCAGGACTATTATTTCATGAGTAATCCTAGGGAAAACATGCATTTCAAATGCAAAGGAATCCTTGGAATTTGTTGTTGTGGATAAGGGTGAAATGCCTGTTGGGTACTATTATTGGGTTGGTGGGGTACCTCCCGTTCCTCTGGTTCTCACTTGCCACGACTTAGATCATATGAGGGGAGGAAAGAAACTGAGTTGTTAATTGATACCCATTGAAGGATTACTCCTGACCCATTACATAATTTAAAATTTTTTTTTTTTTTCTTTTTATATAGAGGACCAGATGGGTGGAAGCAGCTCATCTGAGCTGTCCCTGGGATCACCGCTGGGCTCAAAAGAGGATTCCTGGTGGTGAAATCTCCAAGGTAAGTGCTGGCTGGTGTTTCTCAGGCTAATAGCTGTGGCCATAGTCAGCACGCCTGATGGCTTCTGCTCTACACAGGCTGCCCTTATGGAGGGTGTTCCCATCTGCCTTTCTCTGTGCGGGTCACTCATGGTAACCCCCTGCTGTCCCAGTCATTTTCCATGCAAAATAATAAGGGGAGAAAAAAGATCAAAGGGGCCTTTCTTTGCCCCTGTCTCAGCTTCCCGCTGCCAATTAACTCATTAGTGGCTTGTTACAGGCGCAGCCCAGTCTTTTTCTGTGCTCTTTGCCAGCGTGACCCAGGGAATGTTCCTGCCATTGGGGTCACAGAACTTGGACCCGGCTCCCCTTGAGCTCTGGGCTGATGGACAGTGTCCTTTCTGGGGTCTCATCTTGTGACCCCTTTTTACTTTAATGCTACCCAGCTGCATCCTAGCATGCAACTGTGGCTCATCCCAGAATGGAGGCTCGGCTCTTCCCAGACTCACCGCAACTCCTGTGGGCTCGTGGTAAGTAGTTGTTGCCCTGTGGGGTCAGGCCAACCTTCAGGATCTCAATATTGTGCTGTTAGACAGGAGGGTGACACCCCCACCCCCAGGCATACCTATCACCAATTCAAGCACATACACTATACGCTCCGGAAATTAGACCCAGATCACTAATTTGTATGTCATGCACACAATGACACATACACACTGTACCATCCAAGTTAGGAACTTATGTGTGTATGTGAGTGCTTGGTGTACCTGGGATACTTGGGGGAAGGTTAAGGTGAGAGAGAGAGTTAAAGTGTAGGGAGTGAAAGCTGCCAGAACCAGGATTAGAAGCAGTGGACTACAGAGAAGCTGGCTGAGGAACTGAGGCTTGGGTTTACTTAAGGTAGACTGGGGCTGGAAACTGAGGCAGACAGCTGAGGTATTGCAGCGGGGGTGCAGGTAAGTGGTAGCAAGGAGGAGATAGCCAGGAAAGAAAATGAGGCAGAAACCTGGTTGCTCAGGGGAAAAAGGAAAAGGCGGTGGGGATAAGACAGTGGCAAAGAAACAGGGGGTTTGGAGGCAGAGAGGAGCTCAGGACAGGTGTTGGAGGTTGCAGAGAGCCAGAAGCAGGAAAAGGGAGAAATGAGACGGAAGTTAGAGGGGAAACTTGATATTACTTTGGTTCACTTAAAAACACAGGCCTAAACCATACGATATCCATAAGAAACAACAAAAATCAATGCAAAAATGATAATAATACAACAGTAAAAATCAATACAAACCTAATAATAATACAATATAAAACAGAGGATATCCAAAACCAAAAGTTTGCTACCAAAATAAAAATGTTAAAGCTTATCCTAAGTCTGAGCTCGCTTATGCTTGTCTATAGGGAATAGAGAGGGAGAGAAAGAAAAGCCAGAAATAACTGTGGAAGGGAAGGGAATGCATGTCTACCATATATATCATGCCTCTCTCTCTCTCTCGCTCGCTCTCGATAGAAAGAGGGTTTTGCTACATAGTGAGCGGGGTTCCTCAGTCTCTATGCTTGACTTGTCTCGGATCCCTCCACCGGATCCTTTCTCTCAGGAGTCTCAAGCAGCTCCTCTCCTCTCCATGGTGTCTGAAAGCGTTTTCATTAGGACTTCCCCTTTCTTTTATTCTTGGAGATTGTGCCCTATTGGCTGCCCAAGCAGGGGTGGAGAGTCCTTCTCCAGCTGTCAGGAATTTTCTCCAAGTAACAGGGTTCCTAACAAGGACCTTGTTATAGTAATCTCTAAGGAAGGGTTCCCACAAGCTTCAAGGATTTCAGAAAGTAACTAACCCTTCTGCCAGGCACTAGATGGCAGCAACAAAAGCTGAGTTCACCTCAGGGATTTTACACAAATTGATTATTTTGGCCTGAGCCCCTATCCAGAAACCTGGGAAGATAATTTGTGCTTAGATGTTCCATTGTGAAAAAATTTCCCCACTCACAAGCAATATCAAACGATAAGGCCACATCCAGATGAGGGTGGCCATGCAGTGTGCGGCACATACCATATGCTCACCCGTTCTCCACGTTGCATGAAAGCGGTATAGGTTTTGTTGGACTTTTTGATCCCTGGATATTTGTCATTAATTTTATACACATTTTTACACGTTTTTAATTGGTTTTGAATTTTTACACCAATATTTTTTTTTAATTATTTATTCTTATTTTATTCTTACTCTTTTTATTTCTATCTTTATTTTTATTCTCATCTTATTTTTTATTTTCCTATTTCTAGGTCAGGTAAATTTTATTTTGTGTGTAAATTTACCTTTTTTATTATTATTATTTTCCTCAAACAACCACTCCTATAAACAGGGTGCTGAAATTCTCTGAGTGCTTATAATATACACACAAGTATGCACTCTGTGGTGCGCTAATTCGAACTCCATTAATGTGCCCCCTGCATTATCTGACCGGGCAGATACCTAGAACCCCCCTGCCCTGCTGCACCCACATTCCTCTATTCACATTCCTGCACTGTTGGGGGTCATTGTTTTGTTCGCTGTTTCCCTTCTATCCCCAGACGGCTCTTGCCATGTCTCTGTCTCTGTTTGGGTCTCCATTCCCATAGCCCCCCAAGTTCCAGTTTCCTCAGCCTCTTCCCCATGCTCCACTCACAAATCCACATACCAACCATCCAAGCTCCCTCCTTGGGCTAACAAGAGACCCTGGTCTTCTATCCCCGCCTTCTCCCCTGATGGGTTTTTAGTTGTTAGTGCTGGTGCTTCCATAGGAAATCAGGGAGTGGGCATTGTGTTCCTGCACTATTTCAGTTCTGCTTCAGTTACTGACAATAAAATAAATGCTTTAATGAATTTAAAATGAATTTTTATCCTTGTCTGTCTGTTGTAATGGGAAGGGTTGTAGAGGCATGGGTTGTGGGGGGGAGGTAAGGCAAACCAAGGAAAACCAGGCTTGTTTCAGGCACATTGCATGAATGAAAGAGGACGCAAGCACCTCTGGACTGGGGGCGGGGACATTTGCCCAGAATGTGGGTATCACAAGGTATGGTGGTGAGCAGCAATTGGGGGTGCTACACAGCACCTGTAATAATATTTCCTCTGAGTGGTATGCTCCCCAGGCACACCACCCAAGGGGGAGCTTGGGGGGTGTCTCAGAGCACTCTGGTGCCCTGCGCCTAAAAGCAGAAATGGCTCAGGAGAGACCCCTAGTGGTGAGAAGGGGGAGGCTCAACTGCCAGTCACCAGGGCAGCACAGGTGCTGGTTGCCAGGGAAACCAAGGGAATCAGCTGACAGGAAGGGGCAGGGCTTGGCCCCTTCTTAAGCCCAAGCATGAGGCCAGGAGAGCAGTTACCCTCCAGCGGCCAAAGAAGGGGGTGCTCAGCTAGTGCAGAAAGGAAGGAGAAGATAGACTGCAGGAGCATCCCCTGGTTGCCACTATGAGTTGGAGTATTTTCCCGGTAGGGATACAATGTGGTTTTGACCAGACAGTTTAGTTTACGTTATAGCCCAGGGGCTTAGAGTTTTGTGTTTACTGTTTTACCAGAAGACTGGGTGAGGTTATTAGGGGTTGGAGGAGGCCTCATAGGAGCTCCATGGTAGCGTGGGGACCCTGGCGCCATAGAGGGCGCAGCGTTCGGGGTGCATTTGACCCCAGCCCTGGAGCGAGAGGGGGCAGTGGGGAGCCCCAGGAGCGAAGAAGAGGGCCAAGGCATAGGGCAAACCATGTCAAGTACCATCTGTGAGGCTTGGGCTACGGTGTAGGGGAGGAAAAGGAGCCGCAGATAGCGCCCCCTGACACCAGGCATATAAAGTGGGCAGCCTCCCACTAATTACATCAGTCAATCAATTAAGATCAAAGTGTGGCAGGCGAGTAAGCAGGCAGTTAGCCCAAGACAGGAAGGTGGAGCCACCAATAAAAAGGCTCCAGTGAGATACTCCTGTCACAGGGGACCATGGGCTTTCAAGGCCCAGGCTTTTAGTATTGTGACCAGGAAGAAGGCACAGTAGCCAAACTAAAGCTGGGTGGTGGTGGGCTGCCCAGAATGTTGTTAATGTGGGGAACAGTAATTAGGTGGGTGTCGCACAGCACCTGCACCAAGTTCTTTCTTTTAGTGAAGGTCCCATTGGACATAGATCTACATATCCCAATCCACTTCTATTCTCCCCTGAACTTTAGACATCTTGGATCAATAAAGGATATCCCAGGGAGCTGTCCGCTCAGTTCATAGGTCTTGAGGTGGCAGGGCCAAGGGAAGTTCACCCCACTCCCATCCTGTTGTTGCTGGGCAAAGTTTGGACATCAGACATACTGGCACCAGGTCAGGTCAAGGCAGGGAGGGGGGTCTGTACCAGTGGCAACTTTGTATCTTATGGACATACTTGTTCTGCATGTCTTTTAGCACTGCTAGGTATTTTAACCGTGTATGCCATGGCACCATAGGAGGCTACATATTGGGCAATATACTGAGAGTTAGGCCCTTGATGGGGGCCCATAGGCTCCCTGTCTGGGTATGGCACAACAGCAAGCTATCCAGTGACCCATGTATCAAGACACCACTCGTAGTGGGACATGGTATGAACTGGTGAGGATTTCGGACATAGCCAGTGAGGGAAAGAATGCTGGCAGGACTCACTGGCTGTTCATAAAGTGGGCATGCTCATGTGGGCTCTCGGAACTCCACTTGTTGGGTTTATATAAAACCAGCAAATGAATTAATGTTGTTAGGGGGACAGTTACACCAGACCCAGTTGAAAAGGAAAGTTTTAGAGGTGCAGGGTGAGGGGAACAGAGCTTTCTCATGGCTGTGGCTAGGCAAAGTCTGGGGATTTTTGCTGGGCACACAACAGCTGTGCTCTACGACTGTTGCACGTTTTGGTGCCAATTAGTGGTGACTGTTGTGAGTTTTGGCACCAGTTAGCAGCTCACCCCTGGTGTCCTAAAACATTAATTATACACAAACATCTTCAAATTCTAGCAACACTTGGTGGGCAAAGGGGCTCACTACAAAAACACTGTAGTGACATTCGATGGATAAAAAGGCTCACCACGTATCATTCAGTAAATTACCATGTATACATGACAGATTGATGGCTGCCCCATTCCAAGTTGCATCATTGCAAACTAAATAACATCAGGGTGGGGATAAGTGACTAATGACTCAAACTCATTTAAATCACCAAGAACTTGTGTATGTGTAGAGTGTGATACTATTAAGCCACACAAAAGGGCAATTTTTGTTACATGTACAAGCGCCCAAAGAGAAGTTGTCACACTGGTATAGTAGCAACAGGTTACATAACAAAATAGCAGAGGAATGGAGATTTCATAGATTTCACAGATTTCATAGACATTAAGGCTGGAAGGGACCTTGGAAGATCATCGAGTCCAGCCCCCTGCCCGAAGTCAGATGGGGTCATAGGATCCTAGCAAGATGAGCATTCAATTTACTCTTGAAGGTTTTCAGAGTAGGTGCTTGAACCACCTCCGCTGGCAGGCTGTTCCAGACCTTGGGGGCTCGGACAGTAAAGAAATTCTTCCTTATGTCCCACCTGAAACGGTCTTGCAGTAACTTATGACCATTCAACCTCATCATCCCTTGGGGCGCTCTGGTGAACAAACGTTCCCCCAGAAACTGGTGGTCATCCCTGATAAACTTACAGGTGGCCATCAGATCACCCCTGAGCCTACGCTTTTTCAGGCTGAAGAGTCCCATGTCTCTCAGCCTATCATCGTAAGATCTGTTTTCCTGACCTCTGATCATGCGCGTGGCTCTTTTCTGGACTCTCTCAAGCTTCTCCACAGCCTTTTTGAATTGTGGAGCCCAAAACTGGATGCAATACTGCAGCTGCAGCCTCACCAATGCTGAGTACAAGGGGAGAATGACGTCCTGGGAGGTTTTTGGTCACTTTACTAGCCACAGCATCGTATTGCAGGCTCATGTTCATCTTGTGGTCAGTGATGACCCCCAAGTCTCTTTCTTCTGTAGTGCTAGCCAGCGTAGCACTGCTGAGCCTAAATCATTCCGTATCTTTGAAATGACTGGAAACTGGTTGAAATGTGTAATTCATTGTTCATACATAAAGTTGATTTTTTTTCAAGAATGCTCTTGAATAGAACAGAGAGGTTTTTTTCCCTGAAATTAACATTTCCAATTTCCCAGATCATTTCGGCCCCTCCAAAACTTTTTTAGAATTAAATTTCCACCTACCAAGGTTCATTTGCAAATCTGAATTGTGAATAACGTCCTTTGCAGTTTCCATTTTCCTTTCTCTGTCTGTGCCTACCAGTAGGTTGGAGCAAAGCTAAAAGCAATCTGTTCAAATAAAATTTACCCTTACAGTCCATCCCGTAATTTCAAACTATTGCTGAAATATGAAGAATTTTAGATAAGTATGCAAAAGTATGTACTGGGTGAGGGTATTTTTTGGACTAAATCTTGTTGTTTCTAATTATTCCTTACTCAGACAGAAGTCTCATTAGCTTGAATAGGCATTTTGCCTGAAGGACTTCAGCATTTGGGTTTCTGGTGTTAATAACTTTATACATTAAAAAATAAATGTAACAAAATACAGGGGAGAGGGGAGGTGAGTTGTACTTGCTGTAAAAATGTGAACAATTAACCTATGTAGGAACTGGACTATTTTGTCTAGCAGTATATACTTCTGGGCTTTAAAGTAAGGAGTTATTACTTGAGGAAACTTGTCTCTGACTTCAGACCAAGATGACTCTCTTTTAGATACGGATCTGCAAATGGTGCTAATGACTAATGTATGTGAAAGACAAAGACAAGTCCTTGTGAAAATATGTATGCAATTTATAATGATCTCATGTTATGTATTTTTTTATCTCTATAGGTGAAATTCAGACCTGATGTAAACTATTTTGTGATGCATCAAAAAGTCCTTTCACTGTAATGCCTCAATGTGGTAAAGGTTAAATACTTGCCTTTGCCAACAGTTAATGGAATTTCATTTTGATCTTTTTGTGGTCAGAATCTTCTGGTGAGGCCTGGTGGGTAACTGTGCTGCCTTCACTGAAGTAGCACCCTCCTACATAATGTTTAAACTGTGGCCGCAGGAGTCTAAGAGGTGGCAGCCATGTTCTGTATCCCTATGGGAACATAGACTTGAAGGAGGCCTCCTGTACCATTGTGTCTATTTTCTTCCATTTGTAGGCAACCCTTAAATGAAGGAATACTCCAAATAGCCACTTCAAACCCTCACCTACAACTAGAAGGAACAATATATAAAATGCTGGTAACACTCCATAATATGCCATAGATAGAATAAAATTTGATGGCATTGTCGATACCCTGCCAATGTAATGACAGGAAGGTGGTTAGCTAATATATTCTAAGACGATTCTAGAAAAAGACTGCATGTCCCAAAGGATCCCTATAGTAGATGCTATACCTATAATTTCCTATGAGACAATGATCCCAAGGAAGAAAATTCCTTTCTGACTCAAAATATGGCAGTTGGTCTAACCTTGAGCAAAACACCCCAAGACCCTCTTGCAAGGAATCTTTGGGTTTTATAGATTCATAGATTATAAGGGGCTGGAAGGGACCTTGGAAGATCATCGGGTCCAGCCCCCTGCACCAAGCAGGAAAGATAACTGAGGGTCAGGTGACCCCAGCAAGGTGACTGTCTAGTCTCCTCTTGAAGATTTCCAGGGTAGGTGATTGCACCACCTCTGGAGGGAGCTTATTTCACAGTCTGGACACCCTAACTGAAGAAGTTTTTCCTAATGTTGAGCCTGAAATAATCCTCCAGGAGTTTGTTGCCATTACTCCTGGGTTTCCCCAAGGATGCCCTGGTAAACAGTTGTTCACTGAGCCCCTGATGTACTCCCCTGATGTAGCAGTAAGCTGCTACCAAGTCCCCTCTCAGCCTTCTCTTTTTCAGGCTGAAGAGTCCCAGGCCCCTCAGCCTTCCCTTGCATGGCTTGCCATGCAAGCCTTTAATTATACAGGTGGCCCTTCTCTAGACTCTCTTAAGTTTTACCATGTGCTTGTTAAAGTGCGGCACCCAGAACTGGACACAGTACTCCAGTTGGTGTCTAACCAGTACCGAGTAGAACAGAAGAATCACCTGCTTGGTCTTGTTGGAGATGCATTGATTGATGCATGCCAGAGTATTATTTGCCCTGCTGGCAACAGAGTTGCACTGCTGGCTCATATTCATGCTGTGGTCTATTATTATCCCCAGGTCTCTTTCATTCGTACTGCTGGTCAGGTTGGCATTGCCTGCCCTGTAGTTGTGCAGGGTATTGTTCGTCCCCAGGATGAGCACTTCAGTTCTCAGTGTTGAATTTCATCTGGTTCTGACTTGCTCAACTTGTTCGCCTGACTAGATCTTCCTGTATCTGTAGCTTATCTTCAAGAGTGACCACGCTTCCCCATAGCTTGGTGTCATCTGCAAACTTGGTCAGTGAGCTCTTCACCCCCTCATCCAAATCATAGATTTCATAGACATTAGGGCTGGAAGAGACCTTGGGAGATCATCGAGTCCAGCCCCCTGCCCAAAGGGCAGGAAGTCAGCTGGGGTCATAGGATCCCAGCAAGATAAGCATCCAATTTA
>NW_017728914.1:15160048-15171990 GCF_001723895.1 Crocodylus porosus
GCTTTCTTGAAGATCGGCACCACATTGGCCTTCTTCCAGTCTTCGGGCACTACACCAGAGCGCCAGGAGTTTCCAAAGATCCTTGATCATTGATAAAGATGTTGAAAAGTACAGGACAAAGCAACAACCCCTGCAGGACACCGCTGCCCACTTCTCACCAGGACAACACAGATCCGTTCATTGGGACTCTCTGGGTCCTACCCCGCAACAAGTTTCATACCCACCTAACCCTCTCACAGTTAAGCCCACTGTCTTCCAATTTTTGTGTGAGAACATCGCAAAAATGATCTAGGATGCTAAATCAAAGGCATTTTGGAAGGCAAGGTATACAATACCCACCACTTCTCTCTTATCCAGGTGGCGAGGTACCTGATCATAAAAGGAGATGAGGCTGGTAAGACAAGACCTGTCCATGATAAAGCCATGCTGGCTGTCATTCAGAATCCTATCTTCTGCAAGCTTATCGCACATCCTTATTGAATTTTTCCAGGATTTTCCCTGGGAGAGAAGTTAGGCTAATTGTTCTATTGTTACCCAGGTTTAAAATACCAACAGGACCATCAACACATCTTGGTCAAAAGCAAGTCTAAGGTGTGGCCAATGTCTCAATATTGATTTACTCTAGTTCAGAGAGAGACCCTTTCTTTTTTTATATAATATTATATTTTTTCCTACTGTTGAGATTAAACAATACTTGGTTTAAGAAGAGTGGTTGCTTGTCACAAGGAAAGAACTGCAGGTAATGAACCTGGTGGGACCTACTTTGGAGAAATATACAGGACCCAGGGCCTAGATTAAGAGTGGGACCCCATTCTTATGGTGAATAAAGGCAAGAAACCAGTGGGGTATGCAGCCAAGCCCAGATCCTTGAAGATATTTAGGTATCCACTCCATTTGATTTCAGTGGGACCAGGTGTCTAAATAACTTTTGAGGCTCTAGCTCCCTCAGAGATCAGAGAGTGGGTCAACTAGCTCTGTAACCATGTTTCTTTACAGGTAAGCAATTGCTTAGTTTCCAGTCACCAAGCCATCTGACTTTCACATGTCCTTCAGGCTCTATACTGAGAGAACTATAACTACAGGCCAGTAGGATAGACAATGTACTCTGTATTCCTTGCTATAAATCAATTAGTAGAAGGTCACATTGTCATGGTTTTGAGATGTTAACACTTTCCGTCAATATCAAACCCTCTAGTGCAGCTAGTAGTTCAGATAATGTCTTGATATTGTTATTGTGATAACTATGTCTAAACATCTAATCTGCACCTTTTTGCTGGGTCCTTTTTAAAGGGGAATGGAATGTTAAGTATAGGCTCCCACAAAGAGAAGTTGCATGAATGTGCTCCTTTACCCTATGGCTAAGTACAGACAATCGAAAAGCCTGAGGCTGAATTGATTCAGTTTTTCCAGGTTTCTTTAAACTATGTAGACTGAACCGATAAGCAAGTGAACTGATGTTCACTTTTCAAACAGGAGAAGCAGCCAGACCTCTGCAGTGGCCCATACCAATAGGTTGGGGGGCACTAGAGCACAACTTCCAGCCTGCTGAAAGCCAGGAGCTGGTCAATTCCCACCCCCCCCAGCCATGCCCCCTTTTCACCCTCACAGCTCTCTGAGTAAGGGGTGTGTCGGGGGGGGAACCCACCCTTCTGGCCCAGCACTAGGCCACCAGCCAGTAGTAGCCTGGCACAGTGAGGGGAGGGGGAGGGAGAAAAATCTCTTAGCTACATGCTCTCAACTTTCCAGCAGGCTGAGGGGTGGGGGCAGGGGAAGCCTGCATTGGGGCTTGGCTCTGCCCCCAGAATTGGGAGTCAGGAGGAATGCCCCCTCCTCATACTCTGGGCTGGCTGAGGGTAGGTGGGGGAGAAGCCTGCAGTGGGGCCTTAGCTTCACCCTCAGAGCTGGCAGTTACAGCCCCCTTCAACTGGCCTGGAGGCCGGGAAGGGGGCATGGCTTCTGGCTCCAAACTCTAGGGGTAGAGCCAAGCCCTAGTGCAGGCTTCTCCCCCAACCCCTGCCATTAGGTATCCAGGAGGCTGAGAAGGGGGTGTGGCTCCTGGCTCTGGGGGTGGAGCCAAGCCTGGTGCAGGCTTCTCCCCCTACTGCTCTCAGCCAGCCCAGCTCTGGGGGGCAGAGTCAAGCCCCCTCTGCAGACAGCAAGCCTCCCTGCCTGAGGCTGGCAGCACGCAGCTGGGGCTCTGGTTCTCTCCCCACTTCTGCCAGCAGCACCCTGCCAGGCCAGCAGGGTGGATTTTTTTTCCTCTCCACCCCATCAGCCACCCAGAGGGGTTGATGATGCTCCAGCTAGGGAGTAGAGTGGGGCAGACCCTTCTTACAGACAGCACAGTCCAGCGTTGCAAAGCATCCTGGGTTGCTGGGGAACTGTGGTTTAACTTGAACCAGGAGGGGTTCTGGGGCAGAAGTTCCATAAACTATTTTGACCTAAATCGGTTAAGTCTGATACTATAGCCAACCAGTTTATCTTAAACCAGTTTTGGCCATTTTGAAAGCAGTTTAAGTACACTGAACCAACTTCCAGGTGAAGTGGTGCTGGCTCCTACCCTGGGGGTCTTTAAGACAAGGCTTGACAATCACCTTGCTGGGGTTGTTTGACCCCAGTACTCTTTCCTGCCATGGCAGGGGGTCGGACTTGATGATTTGCTCAGGTCCCTTCCGACCCTACTAACTATGAAACTATAAAACCCTTGTTCTGTTTCAGGCTTAAATTAGTTTCTGATCACTTAAACTGGTTTATGTGTAACTTCTCTCCCTTGCCTATGTGCTTTTATCATGCTATCAAATCACAGGATTATATCTTGTCTCTTGATATGTGCTATGAAAGAATAATCCCATGAATGAGGGAGATGAGTGATACTCATGCATACAGCACTCTGCAGAGAAAAGAGAATTTATTTACCAAAAAAGCTTTACTGTTTTGTATATCTGAATTATTCACTTTGAAGTGATTATTCAGTTGGAATTGAGAATCAGAATATTTGCACTTTCCCAAAAAGCAATATAGCTGTTCAGCCTTTTTATTTATTTATTTTTTTCATTGCCTTGCTATTATTTTAGCTACAAGTTGGGATAACATCTTTTTCTCTTGCTGTATAACTTCTCTGGTTGAAGTGAAGTAGTAATACATTATTCTGATTTATTGGTGTGGTATGTTTAACATTTCCTGGGAGCATATTCACTTCACTTCAGGAGATGAAGGAGCTCATCTATTTGGTGGAAGTCCTTACTTGGGTCTGGGATTCTCCTCCAGAACCGTGTGCACTTTTTCCTGCATGGATTTCCCTGACTCTTAAGGAAGTAGTGGGGTCACTTACTTTCCCAATATTATCCCATTTTCTCCATCTAGCACAAGTCATTTTACAGATCTCCATGCAAAGGAGCAAGCTGAGGAGTGCACATACTTTCTGTTCCAAACAGAAAAGTTAGCACATTTCTTGGAGCCTACTTAGGCCATCAGAGACTGTAAAAGCCATAGGAAACTCATGGTGATACAACTCCAGTGGAGTCATGTTGCATTGGTGGGGGGAAAGGTGCTTGTGACTTGTTTCCTTACAGGATTTTGAGTCAGTTTTGAGATTTCTTTTCCTCATCCTTTAGATCGTTATGATGTCTGAGTCACTTGAAAGTTTCCTTCATTTCTGCGTTGAATTAATTTTGTTCTTTAAACAAAAATGTTTAAATAGTTCAGCTACTTGGTCAAAGCTGATGGAATATGGTATCTGAATAGTGACTTTTTTAAATGGCTGCATACAGCAAAAGAACTGGCAGTGTAATACTTCCATATCTTAGAGGTATAACTGGTGGGGCAGTGGCAGCACATAGCCAGTGCCAGTGCATGGTACAAGAGCAGTGGCCAGAGGAGGGGACAGGTACTCCTTTTTTTTTTTCTAATGGAAGTGGGAGAAGGGAAAGTGATATCTCCCCTCCCCTTGTCCCCAGAGGTAGTGAACCTCTGCCAGCTGCTCCTGTGTGCTGTCACTGATGCTTTGCCTTCCCCCCTGCCAGAGTTGGAGACGCCATAGGGAAGGTACAGAGCGTGTGTAATAGGAACTGAAATAGAGAGAAGGAACAGGAGGGTGGGAGCCCACCTAGCTCTAGTTCAGTTTCCCCTCCACTCTTAAAGGCTAAGTACAAACTGTGAAAAAGCCTGAGGCTGAATTACATATTCACAGAAGTTTACGGCTTGAATCAATTCAATCTTCTCAAGTTTGTCTAAGCAGTGTAGACTGAGCTGATAAGCAAGCGATTCTAGAAATGGAGCCACAGGCCTGCAGTGGCCCAGGTCAGAAGCTGGAGGACACTAAAACATGCCTCCCTGCTCATCTGGAGTAGACAGCTTGGGCCAAGGCTAGCTTGCCCATCCTATGAAGGGGGTTTGCAGAGGAGGTGCAAAGCATCCAGGGATGCTGGGGGACTGAGAGTTAACTTGAATCTGGAGGGGATCTGGGACAGAACTTCAGTAAACCAATTTAACCTAAATCAGTGAAGTCTGATACATCCATCCAGGTTTATTTTAAATCAGATTCAACCATTTTGAAAATGGTTTATGTGCACTGAACTTCTGTTGTATTACATATTTGAACCAGTTTCTGATCATTTATACTAGTTTATGTGTAATTTCTGTCGCTAACCAACCTGTGCCCAGGGCTCATGTTGTACTCAGTCATCCATTGTTATGCTACTGGCATAAATAACAGGAAATTTTGCAATTAACAGACCTGATCCTAACACATGAAAGACTGTTGTTTTTGAGGAGCCTGACGAAGCTAATTACTTAGATTGACTGAGGAAACCACTGAAAAATATACACACAAGGTGGCTTGTGTGGCTCTGGTCAACTGGTCATGGATTCTTTTTCTGTGGATTTTTTTGTTAGAAATTGGATAAGTACTTAATACTAAACTTACATGCATACTAGGGAGCTGTGGATTTGGCGGGAATGTTTTTGTTGTAGTTCAAGACCAAGAAAAAACATGGTTGAAAAATAAGAATTAATGCAATAGTAAGCTATTGAGTTGCTGGCTGCAACCCAGAAAAACCATTGGTGTATTCATTGCATTTTTCTATCTCGCTCAGTGGTGTGGCAGGGAAGGGACTGCTAACAGGGATGGCTGGTGTCTTCAGGAGGGATGCATGTCAAGTGAGAGAGAATATGGCTGTAGCCTTGGAGAAAATGGAGTTGTTCATTCTGTGCCTGGTAGGATGAAAGCCCTTTGAACCTTGCTTCATAATGCTATGGAGCATCTCAGTTTACCATCTGGGGAACTGCAAGATGTCTTGATGTGCCTCTTGATTCTTCAGTACTTCTTTACCATAGACTCCCTGAACTCAAAGGGAGCCCACCATGTCCCTGGAGCTGCTTATAGAGTCTACTTGAGCATGCCCTGCACTTACTGCTGCTTGTATGCGTAATCAAAAGTGAGTTTTCCCCTGTGGCTTCTAGGTATGGAAGGCATTCAGGAATGGCTTCCTTCTTCTCCATCTCTTGCACCTGTGGGTGGATGGAGCATGATCAAGAGTTTATATAACCCTGCTAGTGCTAGGAAGGCAGTGTAGGCATACTCAATGTCTTGGGTAACTGAGAATGTATCTTCCCTAATCTATTTTATTTTTGCTGTTTATGGTGGATCTCTTGATATACATTAGAGAGGACGTTCTGGTTTTCTGCTACTCTTTCCTCTGTTCTCTATTGATATGAAACTGGACATTTTTATGCCCTCTATTTTTTTTTCTTCAAGAGAAAAATAGAGAGCATAAAGATGTCCGGTTTTGTATCAGTAGAGGAGAGCGGACAACCATACTGTCCTCTATGATGGCCAACCTAGGCTTAGCATGCCTAGGGATTGCTACTCCCTGAGTAACCAAAGTTAAAACAATGGAGCGGTCACTTCTTCAGCAATAGTAGGCTTGTTACTGGAGTATTCATTATTGTACTATCAATAATACAATGCCTATCTAGCTATTGTGCAGTATAATAAAGTGTTTGTTGCTCAGTTCTGATTTAATGCCACTGGTCTAAGTTCAGGATTTTATCAGCAAAACTGATATTTACTGGATCCATCCAAAGATTTGCTGGCAAAAGGCACCAATGTAGATCAAGTTATATGTGCCACCAAAAGGCACCCATGAACTTCCTAAAATACAGTACATCATTCCTTTTCAAAAGGGTCACTCATATGGTCCAGGACCTCTTTACACAACTCTCGCATCCTTTCATGAGCATACTGCATGACTGCTTAGTCCATCAACACATAGACAAATTCAGTTAAAACACCAAAATGGACCATGAGCAACTCCAGGGAAACATTCCATTTTGCTGTTACAAGAGCTGAGAAAATGAATAATTAAAGCAAAAACGTTTTGAATGTGGGTTCTTAAAATTTGGCACCTAAGGACATCTACATGAGTGGCCTGGTTTTTCTGAAGAACGTGGCGCGGTCTGTGAGTAGAGACTGGTACTGGTATAACATCTTTCAGCCCTGCCTTTTTTTTTTAACTTGCCCAGCAGCCTTTGGTACTTCCTCTTTTTGGTTGAAGTGAAACACGGTAATTTTTTTATATTAATACACAAGTCTTCTAACATTTCAAATAATGTCTCTTCCCCATCAGTAGCCATATCAAAGTTAAAAGTCCAAGTCACTGTTTTTCAAGAAGAGAGGAGAAATAACTTACAATCAGCAGTATAATTAACTATTAGCTTTTGAACATGATGGGATATAATTAATTGGAATACTAGTTGGGTTGGAATCTGAAATAATTGAATTATGGGTAACATGTAGAAAAAATAGGAAATTGGATTTATTTTGTTGTATTACTCACTAGGCACACATTTCTTTGTTAATTACAAGTTATCTGCCCACCTGTCAATGGCTCGTACTACAAATGTTACTTCCCCAGAGAAGCACTAAGAGAATGTTGATCCAGAGAGGTAAATAAAAAGTTCCCAGGTTTGCTTGTATGTTAGGGAGAAAGTGAATCTGTGCACTGTGTTCCTCATAGTTACAGTTTGAAAGCTTTGATGGTTTTATGCAATTCTGTCTCTTGCTTTGAATTAGGCTACAGATTCTATACGCAGGACTTAAAATAACATATATAAAAGACAAAAAGACCCCGTCTAAATACTATTGTTTTTATAACCTCCCCAAATACTATAGTAATAGCCTAAATATGATGCCATGAGTGACTATGACTAAAGTACTTATCTAAAGTGCAGTATTGTAAATTTATTTAAGTGTCTTTTTATATAGATTCTATTCTGTGATCAAAACAGAAGTATGCTTTATTATCCATGATGGATATGATTGTTACAGTGTAGAACTGAGACAGATCTGCTCCTAGGCTATATTAAGAATGATTACCTTGGTATTTGTTTTTAAAGCCGTAAGAGCCATTACATTCATTGCAAAGGAACAGTTTTTACTTATCTTCTGTATTATCCAAATAACCAGCTTTTTCAACAAATGTTTTTAGGGTTGGTGTCTAAATACTAAAGGTAGCATAGCCAGATTCTTCCCAGATGCATGTCCTGCAGCCTCATAAGACAATGTGTTATTTAAATCAGAATCTTAAAATAGCCTAATTACAGTGAATTACAGGTAAACGTGGTGATGCCAGTTGGCCAGCAATCTCTCTCACTAGGACTACTGTATACATAAATTAAAAAAAAAGAGAACCCTTCCTGAATTTTCCAACTAAAGGTCAAGGTGGCAGGACAGCAAGAAAATACAGTACCGTAGTTTGGTTTACAAACTAATCATGTTTGGTTTCAATACAGGCACAATAAACAGGTAATCACTTGATAAATGTATAGTCATTTTCAGAGTGAATTAGGATTTACGAGGCAGAATGATAAAACAGATAGACTTTTTCTTTTCTTCTGTGCTGGGTCGAAGTTACATGGTAACACTTAAAACCTCAAGTCCACTGGTGTGATGTTATTTTAAGGACATAACCCATACCTATAACTGATTACCAAAAAAAGCATTATTTGTTAGCAGTGTAAATCTGAGCACTAATAAGATTATTTCCCAAAGAGAAATGGAAAGTAGATTTACGTCAGTTTCTTTTCTTGGCAAACCATTCTTGTACTAGTTAGAAGGAATGATAGTCAAGGTATGCAGTTTGGATATAGGGCCAGATATCCCTATATTCAGTTATGTTCCTGCAGCTCTCTCAAAATAATTGGAGTATAAAGGAGTCCCTGATTTCAAAAACTTGCCCACAGGCTTGCATCAATTCTAATACATAAAAGAATGTGCCATTGTCTCTGTTTCGAGCTAAAGAAAAATCAGAATTTACAGCCCAAAGGAATTCCAGCACTTTTTAATAGGTTTCATCCCAAATAGGAATGAAAAGTTGAAATAATGATTTTTTATTTTTTTTTTTTTACAGAACAGAAAGTTCCCCAAATCCTTTCGCTTGACTTTAAAAATGGCCAATAAGGTATTTTTTGACTGAAATGGAACATTCCGAGGTTGGCAAGTTTTTAACTTCATTTAGCTTGCTGGAGAGACCCAGACTGTTTTGTTCCAAGTCAATTTACACTGAACTACATTTCCTATGAAGCATCAAAGTTTTAGCTGTAGATGTCCTCACTGTCTTCTGTTCCAGGCTCCCTGATGGGCTGTGTGTGACATGATACTTCATACAGCTTTGTCAGAAGAAAAAATGGGTTGCATCACGTGTTTTAGTCTGATCAGAATCTGGCCCCTAGAAGAGAATAGGGGCGTGAGACACCCACATACAATTTTTCATCAGGGAACTGAGGGGATATAGAACTTCTGTTTGTTACATTGCCTCAAAAAACATTTTGATTAAGGTTAGATTGATCTGAAGTAATGGAAAAGCACAATTTTCTAGCAAAATACTGTATTGCATTTTTCATCAAAAAGCATCCTTTTCAGAGAAAATTCCTGATCAACTCTGTTCTTCTTGCAAAAGGGCTGCCTTTACCTGCAATAGCATTCCATAGACAATGTAATGGAAAGTGTCTACCTTCAGGCCGCAAATAAATTTACACTACTGCTGTGCTGCTTAAACTTCTAATAATACAAAAAGCAAGACCAAGAATCAGGTCTTTTCAATGATTTCAAATTATGATGCCATGTGAGCTGAGAGAGAGAGGTCTGGATATTATGTGAGTATAGAAATATGCTAAGAGTAATTTTTCCTGCTGCAGGTAGATGATGCTGTTTTTATTTTGCTCAGTTCTCTAGTCAGTTAAATTTTGTTGTTTTTTTGGTTTGGATGTGGCTAATCAAGTTAGCCTGAAGTCAGGCAGACAGTACGGCAGGTCTGTTTGAGTGTAACAGACTAATTTTTAGTTTTGTTTATGAGATTATTTCATTTATTGATGGTATAATTGTGACCTGAATGATACCTTCATTATGTCTAAATTTACTACAGTTAATTTTGTAATTTATTTCCATTCTTTTTGTATCAAAATTGTGAACAGATGTTAGACTGAAGCCATTAGAAAGTGATACTCTTTTATTTATCCATGGAGCAAGGAGAACTCGGGCCATGCTAGGATTAAATTTGCTTCACAATGTACGGGCCCTGACAGATGTGGTGATTTGTCATGCAATCAGCCACTGAAAGCACTCTACAGCTGTGCATTGACAAGTGCAAGGCTGCAGCGTGCTTAAAAGATGCTTGATTGTTCAACAAACTGAACCCTTGTTGCATAAGGGTTCAGATAAAGGCACTCCAAAGTGGAGCACCTTCATTAATATCTGCCAGTGCACATTGGGAGCAGGGTGGGGCTGATACAATGCAGCACTACACCGGGTGCTGTCTTCAGAATGGGAGGAGGAGTAAGTTTGGTCTGGGGTTTCCCCAGCCAGTGCTGGAGGGTGGGGCAAGTGGAATGGAGCCCGACTGAGATGGAGGCTCCAATCCACCCACCCCATCACTCCAGAGCTGGCTTGGGAAATGCTGGAATGGACCTCCCTTTCCCCCCTCCCATCCTGAGACAGTACGAGAGCTTGGAGAGGCGGGTAAGGCTAGGGGACACGGCAAACACTCAACCTCTCTCTCTGCATGAGCTCCAAAGTGGAGCTTAATCACCCACCCTCCCTAGTGAATGTCTGTTGGGTCAGGAGGGTCAGTTTAACTCATGGTGTTTTCTGAGAAGTGCTGTAAGTTAAACCAGGAAGCTGCATATCTGTCAGTGTCATTTGTCTACAGGTTTCTTCCAACTTGGAGGAGGTGAAGATGCCTCCATGGCCCATTCCATCTTGAGCAAGATATTCCAGTGAGTAGAACTCCATCTGGCCTAAACTTGCTTTGATAATTGGACAATTTTCTTATCCTCTCTGTTCTACTTTCCCTTTTTTCTAAAATGGGGAGGCAGAATTATCTTCATTTTCTTATGACATAGTTTTAGATCTATGAATGGAATAATGGTATAAAATTCCAATGTATTTTGGAATCATGAAGAAAGTAAATTGGCTACTGGGATAATGTAATAATTCCATTATTCCCAATGAAGGCCAAAATTAAACTTGCTGCAGAATGATGATGCTGTATTACCAATTCCTGGAGTCATTCAGATCCATTGTAAACAGCTTTAAGATACCTATACTGAAGCGATTTTCAAGTACCGTCAGTGAGAATTAACTTAAGGTACCTGGCTTGAAGAGGCTGATGTTGATTAAGTAGGTCAATAATGCAGCAGAAAGGGAATACAGCTTCAAGTTGTATGAAGGCTCATTATTAACACGAGGCAAATTTCTTTACTAGGATGTTTCAGAGAAGTAAAATGGGACCAAAGCTGAGGAGAGAATTTTAATATAACCAATTATGTAGGGATGTTTAATGACACATAATGATGGGTAAGTTGCATCTCCTTAAGTGGTCTACTGCTGCCATGGCTGGATTACTAAATAGCTTTTTCTTGAGTCTGTTTGCCTCCCTCTTGTGCTGTGTGTGGGTTCCAGCAGCTCCAGCTTCTTTCTTTCCTGTCTGCTTTCTGATGACTTGCTTTTGCTAAGTCTCTCAGCATGTGCATGTGTAGAACAAGACAATTTTTTTTACCATATACTACTTAAAAAATACATAAATCAGGATGCTCTCTTGGTGCTGCAGATTATTTAAGATCAGTTTATTTAAGGAACTACATTCAAGAATATTTCTCTCCAGAATTCAGTTGTGTTTGAGATATTACAACAATGTTCATTTTAAAGAGAAAAATAACTGATTCCCAAAGCTTCCTATAGACAAAACGTGCTTGCCAAATATGCCCCAAATGAATGCAGCTGAAACAAATGGGTTCTGGAGCAGAACAGTCATAAAAAAAAAAATGCCCAAAGCCTGAAACTTCAAATCAGTCACTTCAGGCTCATATGATTATTTGAAGAGAAATGAACTTGGTAACCGACAAAGTTTTTTTGTTTTTTGTTTTTTTTTACATGCTGCAAAATGTCTTCTAGCCTAGGTTTTGATCCAGATGTTGTTTCGAGAGGTTCATAATTTCCAACCATGTAATGGCTTCTTCACTGCAGAATGAACTCCTTTGTTGCCCCTAATTCTATACGAAAGCCTATTTAGGTAACACTGCAGTGAAGAGTTTCCTAGGTGTTACATACGAGACAACATTTATCTGTCAATGTCCAACTTTTCATGATTGTCTGGAATAAAAAGGTGTAGTATAGATTTGGGGTCTGATCCTGTAAGTCTCTCTACCCTAGGAATTGAAAGTGCTCAGCTACTAACAAAATCAGGCTTATAACAAACTGTATTCTGCTATTTCTATATCACCTGGTTGAAAGGCAGATTAAAACCCTGATAATTTCCTGGGAATAAAAAAATATTTCGTGTTACACTGGGATAGTTCACTGCCCAAGGGGCACAGTGATTAGATCCTAATTTCCTCTCTGAATATTTCCTTTGTTCAAGGAAAGTCTATTGAATGACTATGTCCAT
>NW_017728914.1:15172090-15238485 GCF_001723895.1 Crocodylus porosus
TATGGGCGACTGCCCAGGGAGCTGGTGGCAAGGTGCAGTTTTGAAGGCGGAGGTAGTGGTTGGGGTAGCGTGGTACAGCTCTGGTATTACTCTTCAGGCAGCTAAGGGAACAAAGGGAGATGGTTGTTAACACCTGTGAAGTAAAGACCAATGGGTCATTAGTATATCACTAACTCTCTTAGCTACCTGAATAGTAATACGTACCAGAAGCGCATCATCCAGGGGAGAGGGGTAGTGGCAGGAGCAGGGCCAGAGTTGGGACACTTGTTTTAATTTTCACCACCCATGATCTTTGCAAGGTTGTGCCAGGGTGTGCAAGCATGTACCAGGGTATCCTGGGATGCCCATTTTAATTTTCACTGGTTGCAAGACTTGGAAGGAGATAAACTGTCACAAGTACTTAAGAAGAGGATGTTGGGGGTGCAGAACAGGAAATGAAAAGCTCAGTTAATGCCTTAAAAGAAAAGATGCAAACGTGATGAAAAAATACTTGAAAACTATTAACGACAATCTGGGCAGTAGTAGCAAGATGATCAGTGGAGATATCAAATGAATAGATCAAATGCATAGATGATCCACAATTCAAATTGCAAGAATCATTGCAAGAGAAACAAAGTGACACGAACAAAGCAGGAACTCTTCATCCAGACCAGACAATGCCACTAGCAATAGAGATGAAACAATTCTCATGATAGGCATTGGTGATACCATTTCTAATCCTGCTTTATGGCCCAATCTGACACCCAGAATTTGAGATCTGCAAGTGACCAACAGTCCACCAAAAGTAAGACATAGATTTTTCTCTGGATAAACAGAATCAATATTTTTCTATGATGTTTTTATACAGAAATCCTGAAAACAGTGATATTCTGAAGTGGTCCTGGCTACTTTATTCACAGTCCACTAACAAGGTTTTCTGTTTCTGCTGCAAGCTCTTCAGCTTGAATCCAAAGTAATCCCTAGCATTTGAGGGGTCAAATGATTACATGCCTCAGATTCTCATGCATCTTGAAATATTGCCTCATCGTTTTAATTCCTGTTGAACACTGGTTGAAGCAGAGCAAAGGATAAAACAGGATAATTGCATCAACATGAAGCTTCAGTGTGTGATTAAACAAGAGACGATACTGGGAGAATGTTCTAGAGATGTTCATGATAATAACACTTTGGCTTTCTAAAATGACATGGCTTTTTATTAAATAATGAAGAAATATTTGTGACCCAGGGATGTATTTGGTAGCTGTGTTGGTCTGAGACGAAAAGAAATGCAAAACTCCAGAATTCGTGGTTCAGAGGTGATATCCATAAAAGCTACCTTTTATGGGTATCATCTCTGAACCATGAGTTCTGGAGTTTTGCATTTCTAACTGTGACACACATTTTCCAGGAAGGTGATGGATCACTACTGTGGAAAGAACTATTCAGAATAAGATAATTGAATTATTGGTGACAAAAGTGCTGCAAGACTTTATTAAAAGGTTAAGGAGTGCCAAGTACTACTGCAGGATATTGGACTGCACTGAAGATGTGAGCCATTCTGAAAAGATGTCTTTCAGGGTCCTTGACAGTTTGGATGGCAAAATGACCATTCAGGAGCACTTTATTGGATTTAAAATAGTGAATGAGTCAACTGGGCAAGGACTAACTGATACTATACCTGTTACTATGCAACATAAACATCTGAGACTGCTGGGGTTAGGGTTGTGACAGTGAAAATATGAAGGGGAAAAACAAGGGTGTATGGGCAAGAATCCTTAATCAAAACCTGAGTGTTTTTCCTTCCATGTGGATACCACTCAATCTCGTGGTGGTGAATGCTGCAACATCTTCAGTGGAGTCCAAGTCCCTCTTTGGCATTCTGCAAAGGACCTACATTCTGTTCTCTGCCTCTGTTCATTGTTGGAAAATTCTCAGATCATGTCCATGTTACTGCTAAGCCAGTATGTCAAACACGCTGGGAGTGCAGAATTGAAAGCATTAAAGCTGTCTGATACCAAAAAGCTGAAGTCCATGATGCCCTCATCACATTGGCTGAACTGGAGCAAGCAGATGCTGGTATCCATCATGAAGCGCTCACCCTGGCATGCTGACTCACTGAATCCAAGTTTCTTGTCTTCATTATGGTGTGGTACGCTATCTTTTTTCAAGTCATTTTTTTTTTTGTGGTGGAAAAATGCAAAACAAAAACTTTGACATTGTTGCAGTCACAAACTTGATAAATGCCTGTCATGACTGTATTGTAAACTGCAGAGAAGTCAGGTATGAAGGACAACAGCTAAGGAAATAGTTGAAAATTTTGGTGTTGAGCTAGTGTTTAAACCAGCCCCTTGTGTTCATTGTAAAAAGTATCAATTCAGCAACAAATGTGAAGATGAACAACCAGAAGTCAAGTTCAAACTTCAAACTGAAGTTTTCAATTGGCTTTTAGACTGGCGAGAGGTGTCCGTGGAAGAATGGCTTGAGCAACTGAAACATCTGAACCCGTGGGGATTTCTATATAACATGACATGACTCCCTGACAAAGAAACTTTGAAGAAGCATTGTAAGGACCTTCATGGTATGTTCACATATGGAGAGCTCTGACATTAACAACACCAGTCTCTGTGAAGAACTTGGTATTTCCAGTAGACTGTAGCACTCCTCAAGGAATTCTATAATTTATTTGCAACTGTGAACTTCATAACAACTTCCCAAGCACATGGATAGTACTCAGGATGCTGTTAAACCTGCCTGCATTGGTGGCAAGCAGCAAACAGAGCTTCTTAAACTTGAAGCTCATAAAAACATATTTGTGATTTGACTGGGGTGACTGCAGGCTATCTTTGCTGACCGTCCTGTCTATTGAGGCAGTGTCTAATGCTGTGGCTCAAAATATAGACCTGTCACAAGCAAGATCAGAGTCTATGGCAGCAAATGCACGCAGAGTCGGCTTCTGAGTCTTGAAATCTTGGAGACATTTTTTTTTATTTGTTAGTTAAGTGTTTAACTTAATGTTTAGTTCATTTATCACTTAGCTATAATGTTATTTTTTTATGTTATAGCATTTATTTTTAATTGAATTGTATTGGATAGTTGTCATTCCTTCATATATATGTGTGTGTGTTTGTGTGTGTGTCTATATATATATAGAGAGAGAGAGAGAATCAATTACAAAAAAACTTTTGAGATTACAGTTTTATTTCTGAAATGGGACTGGGGGTGCAAGGGAGGGAAGGGAATGGAGAGGGAGGGCAAAATACAAGTTCACCTAGGTCACCATTTTCCCTAAGGCTGGCTTTGGTGGCCTTGAGTGTGCTTCTGACTCATCTTTTCTTTTAAGCTAGTGTAGTTTTTGTTTTAAATAATTTTTGCTCAGAACCGTGACTCTGAAGATTGCAGTCTGTTAGCCAGTGACTGCCCAGACTGCCAATTCAGCACAGCCATTGCTGAGAGTGCACAGCTTATGTTATGTGTAACGTTAAGACATCTCAGCCCATTAAATAAACAGTTTTTGCAGAGCCACGTCTTTCTGCTTTGTCAAAGTCTGTCATGGGAGGAAGCCAGCCTGCTTTTGACCAGACAGAACTGTGATTAAAGGACAGTCTGTTTCCCTGATGGACCATTTTGGTGCAATACAACAGATTTTAGATAACCTAATGAAGAGAATTTCTTTCCTGCAGTAGGAAACCATAGCAACCTGCCACTTTAGAATGCATAGTATATAATCTATCTGTCCTTCAGTTAGTGTTTTGCAGGCCAGAAATAGTCATCATCTCTTAATGTGTGAATGTAAAAGGTCAGACAAATGCAGCCAAAATGACAATGCAGTCCCTGAGGTAAACCATAGCCCTGTTCTGCTGTTTGTACATTTGCTACGTAATAAGAATGCAGATTCCAGTGAGGAGAAGTAGAGGTGCTGAAATTATTTAGGAAACATTTATAATGGCACCTCCAGAAATTGGCATACCAAAATGTTTCACAAAAGCACTCCTTACTTCCTCTGCCCTGAAGACCTACGTATATTTCTGCTTATTTTTGGCACAGTTTTCTTAAATTACAGTACTTGGAGTTCAAAGCTTTCTTTGTCCTTGGCCTCTTTGATATTACTTTATTTAGGTACTAATAACCACAGAAGCACTTGGTAATTACACGGTATTGTAGATGCCCTGCAATTCACTAATGTACAAATACAGCTGGCCAAAGTTGCCAGGTTCAGCTCTGTAAAAAATGCAAAGGTCAAATGGATGAGATATATATATTTCCCCCTACCAGCCTCTTATTGGAAATTTCAGTGAAGGAAAGCTTCATATGAACATTTATATGAAATGGACTAAAATTCACATGTTGTGTTTCGAAGAGGAGGAGTAGCTTGAGGGCTGGAAATCTGGAGGAGTAGACTTCATTTCATGACTCATGCCCCGTTCTCAGTGGAGAACAGAGGTCTTCAGGTTTGTATAGCAAAGCCCGATTATGAATTGCCCGTGTCCCATTCATTTGTACCCATATGGACACTCCAACCCTGCAAGGATTCAACTGAGGTCGTCTCCAGTGCCAGCTCCTTAGCCGGGCAGAGGCTGAGGGATGAGGCTGCTTTTAATGTGCTATCTTTACTTTTTTTTGTTATTGCTCACATTTCTTAATCAGAGTATTACATGGCATCAAGTCAAATGCCTCCCAGAAGTCTGAATATATTAAAGCTAGTAGTACTGACATATTACTAAGACTTGTCGAACTTGATGTCCTTCAATGCTGTTACAAGACCTAGTTTTTTGAAAATCCATATTGATTAGCCTTAATATTAATTCTTTATCATTTACAAATAAAGTTTTTTATCAACTGTTTTACTATTTTGCCTGTGATCCGTTGTCTGGCTAAGAGGTCTATATTTTTTTTGCTTATCCTCCACCAAATATTGGTACAAATTTAGCTTTATGAGAGTCTTTTGGGACTTCCTCAGCTTTCCCAGTTCTAGTGAAAAACAGTGGTTGAAAGTACTTCTCAATAAGCTCTTAAAATGTGGATGCAAGTTATTTGCTTCTTTTGATTTAAACATATCTAACGTAAGTAATTTCTATTTAATATTCTCTTGAGTTATTGTTGAAATAACTGCCTAAGGTATAGATAGATGGGGAAGAGGACGTGAATTATTTGTGTGTGATGCTTTTCCCCTTTTCTACTCTGACAGTAATAGTAGTTCCCTCTAGGAATGGATCAGTGCCATTACTACAGTTCTATTTGTTCTAAATATACTTGGGAAAATATCCTTTTTGCCCTTAACTCTGGTCATTAATTCCCGCCCCCCACCTCCTTCTTTTAACTTCCCTTATAAGTTTTCCACAAATACTAGCACCTAAGGCGGTGGGGGCCAATCTTTTTGGCAAGTGTGCCACGAATCAGCTCTGCACTGTCCTGGAGTGTCCCTCTGACCTCCTTCTTCACAGTCTGCTTGTTTGCTTTTTGCTTGCTGCTGCTGTGCTACCTGTCCCTTCCCTGACCTGCCACACGTCACATATGGAGGCTGCTCATGTCACTTGTCGCACAGTAAGTTGGCCATCCCTGGTCTAATATATAAGCATGGCTATGATCTTGTATTTTTTCAAATTGTTATTATAGTAATTATTAATCTTATGTTTCTGTCCTATTTCCTGATTTGGCTCATAGTTGTTAAAAGCTTTATGGAGCTGTCACTTACATATTGCCAAATATACTACTGACTTGGCCTGAATTATATTTATGTGCAAGCACAATCAAGTCATGAACAGTAATTTTTAGTTTTGGAATCAATTCCTCTTTGTCCCCTAAGAGAAGGTCTAATGGAATTTCACTTTTGACTTATGATCTCATTTAGCCGTTGAAATCGCATGTGACTCCTATACGCTGAGTGTCAGAACATATAAAGAAGAACAATTATTTAATATGAAAAATGGATGCATTTTTCTTCTAAGAAGCAAGAGGAAAATGTCAAAAATTTGAATCTAACATTTATTCCAAATGGGGGCAGTATTGGTACATGATTTATGTATTGCCTTTGTTCATGTTTAATGTAACACTCTTTAATGAGTGTGAGCTTCAGTATATTTATATTAGGCATTTCAGAGAATGTGTTGCAAAATAATTTTTTGTATATAATTCCAGGGCTGAGAAGTACCAGAAAAGACTGTGAAAGAAGATATTTTTATAAAAGGACTTTCAATTTAACCTTCCACTAGAATGATTTTCAAGTTCTTAAGAGAAGCAAGATGGCTCACTGAAGGGAAGAAAATATTATCACTTGACAAGTGGAGCTGGCAAATCTGCAGTTAAAGTTTTGTAGGTTTTAACTTTTTTTCCTGAGACAGCCAAAAGTTGCAAATGCAAAATGTAATCCTTTCCTTGTGGGTCCAGGGCTGCCACACCTGATGATCTGCTGTTCAATCAAAGTAGTATCTAGTAAAGAAACCATGCTGGGGTCCTCCGTAGGCCTGTTTAAATGCAAATACATTAGGCATATCTGGCATAGTGGTCTGTGTTTCTTTAGCAGCAGCAAAGCTACCATGAGAAAGGGAACCATGAGGCAATGTCTGGAAGTAACTACGTGGGGCAATTGCCTACAAATAAACTGCTGTACTGAGAAGAAATTACGGTGGTTTGGAAACAGGATAAATTATTCAGATTAGAACAGATTTATCTATGTTTGAGGTCTGTGTTATATGATCACTACATTTTACCTACCTCAGGGCCCCTTGGCTTTTCTCCTAATGTCTTTTTCATTTATTTAGAGTCTAATATGCCAGAAACATTATCCTCCCCTCCCACCTCCCAACCTTCTCCTGGTCCTGAAATAATTCTTTGTTTCCGGCCTGACCTATGGTGTTAGCATGTTATTTTTCAGCTCTAAAGTGCTGGTATAGATTTCTAAGACATCGAAGTACACTGACATGGAGGTACTTAGTCTTCATGGATGGCAGTGTGAATCATGATGATGATTTATATGATATAACATCATGACTCTGAGCTGGTTTTTGATTATGACCTATTGTGAGAGAATTTTTTAGACAGTTAGATATGACCATCAAGATATGCCATCTTTTCCTGACAATTCTTGCTGGCAGAATATTGAATTGGCCTACTGCATGTAGAATGATCCTCTAAGACTATTAACTTAACTAGATGCAACATTTGCATTCTCATTTACTATGAGAGAGAGAAACTTCTGACCTGATGCAGCAGCTAAGTTAGTGGGCCTCTCACTTTGATCATCTGCTAAGGTAGGGATGGGCAATTATTTGGGCTGGAGGGCAACTTAGGGAGTCTTGGTGAGCTGTTGGGGCCTGGGTCAGCATCCCCACCCCACCCCACCCCATAACAGCTCCCTAAATGGCTCTGCTCTGGGGCCCAGCCCTGCACTATTACTGCCCAGCAATCCTGTCCCTGGCTGGGCAGATGGGATAGAGCTGTGGGCAGGTGGGGAGTGATGTCTGGTAGGGGGGATGGACAGGCAGGGATCATGGGACAGTGACAGCATGGGCCAGGGCCTGGGGCAGAGCCATGATCCAGCCCCACAGTCCTGGCTCCACCTACCTCAGGGCCAACATATTGGGGTATCCTGCTCCTAGATGCCACTCCCTGCAGCTGCCCATGGCCCCAGCCCATCCGTCTGGCTGAGCATGCCCAGCCTACGCAGGGCCTGGGCTGGTCTCTATGGAGTTCCAGCCCGCCCGCTCCATCCGGCGCCCCGGCAGTGGGCGCAGGGTGGATGAGCTGGAATGCCTAGGCATTCGGGCCAGGTCCAGTGGTGGTGGCAATACTGGGAGCAGCAGCCAGAAAGAGCTGCTGCTGCTGGGAAGTGGAGTCAAGCTTCCATACTGCCCCAGCCCCACGGTCCACCCAGAGGCAGTGGGGCCAGCTGCATGCACCATGGTCTGGGCTGCCACCCTTGCCTGGACTTGGCAAGGCTGAGGGACATGGTGTGGGCCAAATAAAATCTCTAGGTGGCCCAACTTTGGTCCATGGGCCATATTTTGTCCACCCCTGTGCTAAGGCCAGTTAGAGATCACAGATTTCATTTAAGTCTTGCTTAAAACAGCAAGCTAAATGTTTGGAAAGTAGATTTTTATAACTAGCTGCATCTGCTGTTCCTTGTATGAGCTCTCGGACTGTATCTGTTTTATTGCTGGGGGTAATTAGTAGTGACACATTCTAGAACACTGTTTCCATTGACTTTTGTTGCTGAACTTTGTGATATTTGTACAGCACTGTTTATGCATCTTTTTTAAGTGAGTCCTTCAAACCTTTATATGTTGGTTACTGTATTACAGATAAAACTGAGGCATAGGGTTTGTGACTGTCCCAGAGTTTCACAGCAAATCTTTGGCCCAGCTGGGAATCAAAATACCAGTTCTACAGTCTAACTGCTAAATACATATTTCTATTTCAGGGTTAGCAGTTGTGCTAGCTTTCATTGTTGGGTGCATTCCTCTCACCTTGTAACAAACTTGTTAAAAACAAGTTAGAAAGTACTGCACCTTGTGCTAGGATTTTCCTCTCTTGGATTTACCTGTCATTCAGCAACATGCCAAGATAAACTGAAAGTTGCACAGATGGGTCCTGACATCTCACAGCATCATACTTCTGTTTTATATCCATTAGAGTCCCGAATCCTATTAAAAGTTCATATAAAGAAAACACTGGTAGGTGTAATTTAATGCTTTGAAGTCTGTGTGGATAGCAAACCTGTGACCATTACTAAGTCTGAATGTGTTTTTTGGCTGTGAAATTGGGCAGAAAAAGTATGTTTAGCAGTTCATTTTATATCATGCCCAGAAAGAAAAGGTAGCAAGTAACTCTCCACTGGAGAGTGCTTTGACCTCCTGGATAAGAATGTACTCATGTTCAAGATGGGGTCACTTATGCTTCCTATTCTAGAGTTGCTAGAGGCCGGTTTGTCTCTTAGATGTCCCTGGATGCCCACAGGGGATTCTCTCCAGGCATATTTCCTTCCATACCTGGAAAGCCTTTGCATGGAGATTATCAGCAGTTCTTTACATATCCCTCTGCCCAGGGGTATTTGCATGGATGGCTTTGTAACCACTTTATAGCCATAATGGGTGCCTATACACAAGCAATGAGGTTGCTCTGTCACACTGTAATTACAGTGCATAGGACCAGGCTTGATTAATCCAGTCTGCTGAAGCGTGGTAAATACCATGCTCCAGCAGACTCTAGGATCTCATGTATCAGTATCCCCACACTTAAAAATAGTGTCAGGGGTGCTTTAACTAAAGCTCATTCAACAAACTGTAGTTAAAGTGACCCTGCTGCTATTTTTAAGCATGGGGATGCTGATATACAAGAAGCTTCAGGCTTGGAGCCACTGTAATTAAAGTGCCCTCTCCCCTCGCAACTCCCAGAGTGTGTGTATTAAACTCCGTATGTGCATGCATAGTTGGCACAGAGTGGCCACAGGGCAACAATGAACAGAACCCTTGCAGTTTATACTTGGCATATCTAGACAGAAAAATGGTTTGGATTTGCTGAATTTTTGGTAAATGGCTAAGTGAAACTGTATTACAGTACGTTCTGTCATCCCTGATGATTCAGAGGAAGCCGTGAGAAGATTAGTCCAACCCACTGAATATGGGCCAGTTAAACTAAGGGTCCATTCATGGTTTGACATGATTTAGAATATCAACTTCTTGCTGATCTGAAAACTGATATTAGATTTTGAGAAATACCATCATGGCATCTCACATCAGCTCCTAGAGGTAGTTTCCCCTTTATTATATATAATTACCCCACATCCAGCAATGCATTTTTATCTTTTAATTGTTACTGTTACTAGAGGTGTCAAAGGCTGAGAATAAGCCATGGAAATTAAGCTGTCCTCTTTCATAGTTTCATAGTTTGTAGGGTCGGGAGGGACCTGAGCAGATCATCAAGTCCGACCCCCTGCCATGGCAGGAAAAAATACTGGGGTCAAACGACCCCAGCAAGATGTTCATCCAACCTCCACTTAAAGACACCCAGGGTAGGAGCTACCACCACTTCTCTTGGAAGTTGGTTCCAGATCCTAGCCGCCCTGACAGTGAAGTAGCACCTCCTGATAGCTAGCCTGAATCTACCCTCTGCCAGCTTGTGACCATTATTTCTTGTCACTCCTGGTAGTGCTTGGGGGAACAGGGACTCTCCCAATGCTTGCTGGTCCCCACTGACTAGTCTGAGATCCCCCCTCAGCCTTCTCTTGTGGAGGCTGGACAGGTTCAGGTCCCGTACCCTCTCGTAGGGTCTGCCCTGCTGCCCCCTGATCATATGAGTGGCCCTCCTCTGGACCCTCTCCATGCTGTCCTCATCCTTCCTGAAGTGAGGTGCCCAGAACTGGATGCAGTACTCCAACTGCGGCCTGACCAATGTTATATAGAGAGGGAGGATCACCTCCTTGGACTTGCTCATGATGCATCTGTGGATGCATGACAAGGTGCAGTTAGCCTTCCTGACTGCACCCCCACACTGCTGGCCCATGTTCATCTTGGAGTCAGTGATGACCCCAAGATCCTTTTCTGCCTCTGCACTGATGAGAAGGGAGTTCCCCAGCCTGTAGGTATGCTTCTGGTTCTTCCTCCCTAGGTGCAGAACCTTCCACTTGTCAGTGTTGTAACCCATCCTGTTCTCATCTGCCCACCCCTGTAACCTGTCTAGTTCGGATTGCAGCCTATTCCTCCCTTCTAGCATGCCCACTTCTCCCCACATCTTAGTGTCATCTGCGAATTTGAACAGGGTGCTTTTTATACCCCCATCCAAGTCACTGATGAAGATGTTAAACAGTGCGGGCCCAAGGACCGAGCCCTGTGGAACCCCACTACCCACATCCCTCCAGGTCGAATAAGACCCATCCACCACCACTCTTTGGGTGCAGCCCTCCAGCCAACTAGTGACCCATTTGACTGTGTAGGTGTCGATGGCACAGTCCCCTAGTTTTTTTAATGAGAATGGGGTAAGAGACCATGTCAAAGGCCTTCCTAAAGTCCAGGAAGACTATGTCCACTGCGACACCTGTGTCTAAGGATTTTGTGACCTGGTCACAGAAGGCCACCAGGTTGGTCTGACAGGACCTGCCTCTAATGAACCCATGTTGGTTGCCCCTAAGCATAATCTACCCTGCTTGCCCCTCACAGACATGCGCCAGGATAATTATCTCAAAAGGCTTACCCAGGACCGAGGTAAGACTAACTGGCCTATAGTTTCCTGGGTCCTCTTTCCTCCCGTTTTTTGAAAACGGGAACCACATTGGCCCTTTTCCAATCCTCTGGCACCATGCCAGAGAACCATGAGTGATCGTAAATCTGTGCCAGGGGTCCCACAATGACCTTTGCTGATTCCCTCAGCACTATGGGGTGGAGATCATCAGGATCTGCTGATTTAAATACGTCCAGTCCCTCCAGAACTTCCCTGACTAGATCCTCACTGACCCTAGGCCTGGGTGTGCCTCCCCTGGGACCTATGGCAGTCCTGTTGGGGGTGGGGACCTTGTCCCTTCTCAGAAAAATGGCAGCAAATAAATTGTTAAATAGGTTAGCTTTGATGCCTGGTGCAACAACCAGATTTTCTAGCGTGTCCTGCATAGGCCCCACATTACCCAGTACCTTCTTTTTACCCCCTGTGTATTTAAAAAAGGACTTCTTGTTGTCCTTCATGTTTCCCATTACCATGTTCCTTCCAAAGCTGAGAGAGGCAAAATGGTGGGTCATTAAAGGAGACCTGAATTGTTCCCACTTGTGCTATTATGTGGATAAACAAGAGCTTCAGTTTTCCAGACTATTAGTGCCTCTCATGATTCCTAACTGACAAACATATGACTAAAAGAAGCAATCAAGAAAGGAAAGCGCAGTACCCACTTACTGCAGATATTTGTTAATGAGACTGTATGGCTGATCACTCAAGAAGCTTGCTTCCCGCATGCTGTGGGAGCTTAGAAAGGGAAAATAATTACTCCTGAATCTGTCTGCTTGATTGCTGGTTCACTGATCTTTGGGAGATGCGTTGCACAGCTATGGCCATAAGGCCATTTATGGAACACCTGTCCTGGGAGAAGAGTTTTCCTATAGGCAAAATTTCCTTTTCATTATATATCACAACAAAGCTACAGTTGTCCTTGACAGTTTCTTCTAGCAAAAATTCTTCTTCCCTTCCCCCTTTCTCCCTTCCTTCCTGTAAGAGATGTCTACATTATATATCTAGAAGCTATTTTCATAATGTTCCCACATTAAATAAACTTTAATAGATTCTAGAAGGTCATGTTAGTCACTGTAAACATAATATTTTGCAAAGACCATCGGTATAAAATAGTCCTGTTGTTTGAAATATCTTACTTATAGTTAATATTAGGTAAAAATCCAGACAGATGAAGTCCTGGCTTACTGCCCTTAACAAAATCCACAGTTAACTTTCATTCAAACTATATGAGCCTCAGTGCGGTCCTGATGCTACTATTAATCAGCTGATCACTTTTCTGATCGCTATGTGATTACTTCAAAAAATGTGTAATAATTTTGTGGCTGGTTACCATTGTGCCTTAATGAATGGTTGGCAGGGTAGACCTCACCAGAACTCAAATAGGCTCCGATACAATATCTGCCATCTGTTGATTAGCAGATCAGTGGTAGCTTTAGTTCCAGTACAGTCTACCCTGCCGCACATTCATTTTGAGGCACAATGGAAACCAGCCACAATTGTTTTTGCAGGTTTTGTGTAATAATTTTGTGGCTGATTTCGTTTTTTGCTGTGTCATGAATTGCCTGACTGTAACTGAAT
This sequence comes from Crocodylus porosus, assembly GCF_001723895.1. Classification (NCBI taxonomy): domain Eukaryota; kingdom Metazoa; phylum Chordata; order Crocodylia; family Crocodylidae; genus Crocodylus; species Crocodylus porosus. The sequence goes on from NW_017728914.1 coordinate 15,184,856, forward strand.
TACATTTTAAGGCTGCATACACGCATTCAAATAATCTGGGAGAATTCTCTCAGATTTGTTCTCTTGGCTGAGACACTTATCTAGAATTGTGTGTATAGATATTCATATGCAGAGTCCCTGAAGAGTGGAGAGCTTGCAATGCTCACACTCTACAGTTGGGAAAGAGAGGGGGCAGGGAGAAGGAGCAACCTGTGTACACATCTTGGCATGCTTTGCAGCCTCCCATAGTCTGGTCAGTGACAGATAGCACCAGTATATAGGGCAGTCCAGACTGGCTGACCCACATTGCCTATGGTCAGCCTGTTTCCTTGCAGCACAGTGTGGGGATTGGGAAGGGGACATGTTCTGCTCCCTGTCCCTGAGTCCAGTAAGTGGCACATTGTCTCTTGGGGGTGGGAGGGGGAAGGAGAAGAGGTGGAGACTTGGAGGACTGTTCTTTTCTGAGAGAAGACAACATGTACAGATATTAACTTGTCTAGGAGAAACTCTCCTGGCAATGATTTATCCCTGGTTGTTTCCAGGTTATTTTTCTCCTGGAGAGCCATTTTTACTCTGGGAGAAGAAGCCTGAACATTTTAGCAACTCTCCCAGGAGAAGTGAATATCTTTTTAAAGGCTAAAACACAATTAACTGGTTAATCCCATTTTAAGTGTAACATCTGTTAGGTTTCTGAGTGCTTGAATTGTGCATATATGAGCTAGGCTGTTCTTAGTTCTTGTTCCATTTGCTTCAGGCAAAGAAGTGTTTTCAAATCTGACTGGAGGAGCTGACACTGTGTGTTCAGAATTATTGCAACAAGAGACTGTTATGTGATGGATTACGATTCATAAAAAAGAAAGATACGTTTCCTTTTCTCCCAATTTGGTCACCAGCTACTCAAATTCTTTCTTAGGAAAGAATGGCTTGAGGGACACATGAGCGTAGCTAAGCAAATAATTAGCTTTATGGATTGGCAGCTGAACAATAGAAGTCCGATCAAACTGGAATTCAAATGTGCTTTTTCAGTTTTATCTTGCTGAAAATAAAATCTTGTTTCTGCTTACTGTGCAATTAAACACTATAGTTTGGATGCTTGTAAAAAAAATAGAGAAAATGAATGGCTAACTTGACAAAAGTAATATTTGGTTTGTTTTTCCACTTTTATCAAATAATAAAGTGGTTAGGGTAATCACCCAACATGTGAGAGACATGGATTCAAATTCAGTAGTTTGGCTTGACTAAAACCATATATTTGATGTATTTACCATTTTCTGTGTTAAAAAAAATTCACTAGGTCTGATCCTGAGATTTAATGTATGGTTTTTCCAGTGTAGGAAGATGACTCATGTGCAATATGATATTTCATGCTATTTTTTTTTTATTTCCCAAGTATGGCAAACTTAGAAAATGGTTTTCCATTTACACCCATTCAGGCTATTGCTAGTAGTAGTAACAGTGCTTGGAGACTCCACTATTCCATGAAAACTGTGATCAGAAAAGTAGCCAAGTAAAATGGCAACTTTTATTCACATATACCAATCCTTACTTGACCCATTATTGTAGAAGCTTTTCCTGACCCTGCTCACATCATAACTCAGTAATATATTTCTGTTTAATAATCCTTGCACCCTATACTTTAGTTTATAAATCTTCACTAGAACTACCTCCCATCATAGGTGGCTGGAGACAGATGAATTGCTTAATAAGACATGAGTCATTCACACCCAGTGCACTGTTGGCGTAAGACTGAAGGCCAGTAAGGTTATAGAAAGTACTGCATAAGAATTATTGCATCATAATTCAGACTGCAGTATCTACTTCGTGATTATGAGGTATTTTTCATAACAGATAAGGACAAAAGTTCATAGGAAAGGGGGAGAGAGAGTGGGATATCCTCTCCCCTTTTAAAAAAAAATTTGGGATATTTTAGTTTTAGAATAACTTTACGCATTTATATCATTTTAAAAAGGTACTACCAGTGTACAAAATTTAACTTTTGTGAAAACTCTGCATACCTTCCTTTATGCTAACTCCAAAGATTATTAGATAACTGCTTCTTTCAATTAGTTTAATTTGCATTTTTGGCTTTTGAATGTGTACCTTCTCAATGAAAAATTTAGATAATATACTGTTTAATTGTGTATATTTATTAAAAATTCATGTATTTTTATTTATTTATTTTTTTTACAAAATTTCCTTTTGGTTGAAAAGCCATTTTGTGTATGTAAAACAGCTTTTGATTAAATACTGATCATCCCTAGTGCATGGGTGCTCAGATCTGACGATTGTTAGTATGGTTGTTTTCTAACAGAAACACGGGATGGGAAGGGAATGATAAAGAATGCATCAAATTGCTGAACCACCAAAAATAGAGGGCCAGTTTAGGGCAGGAGTAATGACTAATGCTATTTCCTTATTTAAACTGACCTGAGTTTCTGTAGCTTTGAATATAGCTGTGTAGACAGCAGCTACAATTGGTAATCTGAGCCCTTAGGGCATTTATACACGTGCTTTTGGAGGGGAGGGGCTGTTTTAATTGAAGCGGCTCCAAGAGCCGGTCTAATTAAAATGCCAACAGAGTCTTGTGCATCAGTGTCCCTGTGCTTAAAAATGGTGGCAGGGACACTTTAACTAAAGCTTATCAAATGAGCTTTAGTTAAAGTGCCCCCGCTGCAATTTTTAATTGCGGAGATACTGATACATGAGACATTAGAGTCTGCCGGAGCACAATAATTACGCTCCAGCAGACCCAATTAATTGAGTCTCGTCTAATGCACCGTAATTACAGCGTGTCAGAGCAGCCAGACTGCATATCTAGGTTAGATTTTAACCTGTTTCAATGTTTGATAGCCCTGTGTCTCTCAAACTTACTTGTAGGGAGTGGTCCTCAAAGTGTTTTTGGAGTTAATAGGAATGTCATCGTTAATGATGCATACAAATCCTCAGGTTATGACACCACATAAAACATCACCAAATTGTGCTTAATGAAATATATCCTGTAATTAGCTGGAATTTAAGAGCCTCTGTCACATTTTATTCTATCATTCAGTTCATGAGAGAGTGGTGGCAAAGTGGTTTAAACACCTTGCCACAGCTCCAGCAGTATGAGTGAAAGTTTTGTTGGCCTGTGGGGCCAGGACAACTCTCAGGATCTCAAAATTGTGCTGTTAGATGGGAGGGTGTGACACAATTGCACATATATATACACACACACACACATACATCAATTACGCACATACACACTCACTACCAACTCAGGCACATACACATCCAAGATTACCAATCTAGAGCACATGCACAACTATCACTAATACAAGCACATACACACTATACACACCAAAAATTAGACAAAAATCAGTTGTCAATACCTGCACACCCAATACACATACACAAACACGCATGGCTTTCATGGCTGTGTGTTAACTCTAGGGGGCGTTTGGGGTAACTTGGTGCTTGGAGTTACTAAGGGTTAATGTGCCCAGGGGTTACTCAGGGTCATCTGGTGCTGGGGTGGAAGCAAGGAAAAAAGCCTATTGGCAAGGAGGAGACAGCCAGGAAACAGAGAGACAGAATGCTGGGAGAGAGCTGGGAAATCAAGGAGGAGGGTCAGGAGGTCAATAAGACAAAAACCCAACTCATGGTTTCAAAATAACAGGTTTATTAAACAGACAACACACTACACAGCCCCACAAAGTTATTGGTTCCTACAGGCGCACGTGCGCGCGCGCGCACACACACACACACACACACACACACACACACACACACACACACACACACACACACACACACACTGGTAGCAGGAGAGAAAAAGGCTTGGAGGGATTGAAGTCAAGGTGTGTAGGGACAGAGTTCAGGTCCTTTGCTTGTGGAAGGAAGGTGGGCGATGGCTACCTCTCCTGGGTTGTGAGCTGATCCTCGATGGCCAGTTGGGGTCTTCTTCAGCAAGATGTTGTCCAGAGGGGGTTGCCGGCAGGGCCTCTGGGTGAATAGGTGATATGGCATGGTGCTGGTCCAGATGGAGAGGGTGTCCCCCCAGGTCTGTCTTCACTACCCCATTTTATAGGGCAGACCTTCTATGACCCTAGTGGCAGGGGCGTGCCCAGGCAAGGGTCAGCCCTGATGTACTGAGCATGTACACTCCAGGCAAAGACATGCAGTTCTAGGTGTCTGTGTTGCAATAGTGGGTTGGCTGATTTCTGTAGGGTCTTTGTCTTTCAAATAACTGGGTACATGGTTCCTGCATGAGTCAATGGACAACAACAGTCTGGTTGTTGTGCTGATGGTCCAGTCATTGAGTTGATTATTCAGTAGAGGCCTGCTACCATTGTATCTCAAGCACCCTCATTCATCCCCATTCATTCAGGAACCAGTTTACATGAGACTGGTTAGACATGTCATAGGTTACACCCAGGCAGAGGACACAAGATGGAGGCTTGACATTCCAAATGGAAACTTGACAAAACTTGACATTACTTATGCTAACTTACACATGTAAATCATATAGTATCAATTAAAAAAAACTGTAAAAATCAGTAAAACAGTAATCACACAGTAATAATCAATATAAACATAATAATTATACAATATAAAACGGATCAAAGGAGAGAGAGAAGAAAAAACACTTGCTACAAAAATGCTAAAGATTATCTTATGTCTTAGCTTACTCACGCTTATCTACAGGGAATAGAGAGGGAGAGAAAAAGTCAGAAATAGTTGGGGAAGGGAGGGGATGTATTTTAAAATAAAAGAAAAAGTAAAACTGGGGGTTTTGCTACAGTTTCACTTAAGACATATGCTGAAGGAAGCCTTAGTAAATGGGTACCTGGTCATTCAGACTACAGAGTCATAGGTGGCTGGATATGACACAAGCACAAGTAACTTGTGTTATGGTTTCAGTTCATAGCCAGTATATGCAAACTTGATAAAAGTGCATACAAAATGACTGTCTCCTTTTCTTTCAGTTTCCAATGTGAACAGCAACACCTAATAGCAGTTATGAGAAGCTGCAGAAAGACCTCTGTACTGGGAAGGAGGAGTAAAGTAGGAATAAGCCAGACCACATCTCCACTCAAGTGCAGAATTATCAGGAATCTGCCTCAGGAAAGAGCGCTGCAGGCATGTGTGTCTGTACCCTAAACCACTGGTTCTTAACCTCATTAGACTGAAGGCATCCCTTGTAAACTGCCAGCTCTTAGTTTTCCCTTGTTTTTTGACTAAAGAACAACAGAGCAATTCTTTTGTTGCAAAGAAGTCAAAAAGACTATAATAGGTCTGAATATTTTTAACAGCATGGATTCCTATTTGAAGTCTCTGGGCTTATCCTGTGACTCATGTTTGTACACCTAACAGTGCTAACACTGCATGTCACCATGCGGCACCCCTGAAAGGATCTCAGGGTGCTGTGACACCCTGGTTGAGAATCACTACGCTAAACTAATAATTGTTCTTGTTTGTGTGCAGGGGGATGAACCAAAAAACAAGGAATGAATTATTACAGCCTGAGCTAAGGATTTCATAACACCTCTTATGCCCTGTGGCTTGAGCACAGAGAGGGCCCTCTTTACCAGTGGATTATCCTAAGACTAAGGTTGGTGACTCCCTTTCCCACCTTTCTAGCACATGGCCTTGAAGTTAAAATGTAGGGAGACCTAGCTGGAGGCTGTAACTGCTCCATCTAACTGGAAAAGCAGGGACCAAAAGACAGTCAGAGAAGTTTATACCTGCCTGTGACAAGACAGCATTTAAGGGCCATCATGTTGCCCCCTAGTGGCCACCTCTATCCTGTCTGGCCCCTTCTTGATTCTCCCTGGTTCTCAACCTACTCACTTGCCTACCATGCCTTGATGTTAAAGGAAAGGTATGAGGGGAGGCTGCCTCCCAGGGCTGGTGATTCCATAGGGCCCTCTCTCTCACTTTGCCCTCACTGTCTGTTTCCTCAGGCCCTGCTGGCCTTAAGGGCTAGCTAGATTCATGGCCTCCTTCCACCCCTACAGCTATGTCCAGACCTTGCAGATGATATCCATTAGCACTTTAGTGGGGAAGCTTGTCCCCAGTGCAAGACTTGACTCACTCACACCCCAATCCCTTGCTGAGCTTCAGTCTTCTTGGCTTTGGCCTCATTTTTCTGGCTGGGTCCCTCTTTGCCCAGGCCCACTATGCCAGCCCTGTTTTGCCCTTTTCTGGCTTTGGCCCTAGCCTAACCAGCCTCAGGCTGCCTCTCTCACCTTTGCTACTCAGGCTTTGACTCTCACAGTTCCCACCTGCCTGTGTCTTGTGCCCAACCCTGGCAGGGCTCAAAACACCCACCTGCTCCTTGGGCACCCCTGTGGCCTCCTTGTCTTTCCTTTTAACCACATCCAGTCTGATGGTTTAACTATAACAAAAAAAGTCAAGCTTCCACTTAAGAAACAAGAAAAAAGCTTTCCTCCCCTTTCCTGGGGTAAAACAACACACAGTCAGCTTTGGTGGTAAACCAGGCTCTCACCTCTTTGTGTCAAGGACATTCTGTGCCAGTTAGGGTCTCTCGGACAGCTCTTCCCCTCCTGGGAGCTGTTTCCTTTGGAACACAGACCTGACCCTTCCTCTGGCCACTCCTTCCTCAAAGTGCCAGGTGTTTAAGTGCCTCTGTGTGCAGCCTCTTCTACTCAGGTGATGCTTTTCTTTGGGCACAGCTTTGCCTCTTTAGTTCTAACAGGCAGTTTGCCCTGCTCCCCATGGGGTTGCAGCATCGCTCTGCTGCCTGCATACGAGCAGACATAAGTCAGGGGATGTCTGCCCTGTTTCTCCCACCTATTGATGTGCAGATCACCTCTTGTCTTTCACTATCTACTAACAGGAGCCTTTGGCTTCCTGTTACACTTCCATTTTATGATCTGACTGTTCTCAACAACTTTCTCCCTTCCTTTCCCCAGCCTGAACTTCAGCCTCATTCCATACTTGCCTTATGCAGGTGGGTAGATGAAGATTTGGCCTTTGGGGAAGGAATTGCCCATGACAATGTACAGTGTCTCAGTAGGGCTTCTAACATAACTAGCCCTTAGGCTCTGCTAAATAAGAAATCTAGTAATGAATGTGATTAAGTTCTTATGAAACTGATATTTAGATTTATGCAAATCCTATATTACAGAAACAACTATTCAGGGCTCTAGGCACCTCTTGTTTTTTGGTGTATTAGCATAAATGTTAATGGAAAGAGAAGGCTAATACTCCTAAATCAGAATGGAATACACAAGATTTTTTCCCCGTATGCCTGGAAAACCAATGATTTTTCAGGCTGCCCAATGATGCTTCCCCACAATTGGCCATTTATTTCCAGAAAAACCTCTACTTCATTTGTGAAATCCCATGTTCCTATATGCACAAACTGCTCTCAGTGAAGGTCTAAGATGGAAAACAATAAATGAAAGATGTTCTGTAAACTCATTACCTATGTTTAGTTTGCATGGCTTTCTCCTAGTAAAACAACTTTCACAAAGAATCAGAAAGAAGGATCTCAGTCCTACATCTAGAAATTTTGTTTTGCAGTTCCCTGGAATGATTTTTCTATAGTTCCCGTTCAAGTATATTGCAGAACATGGAAAAGTAAGCAGTTGGGAGTTCTGCTTTTCAGTGTGTACACAGCTAATTAAAAGAAAATATTCATTACCACAATGATGCAGAATTTGAAACTTGACCTTTATTTTTAAAATGGTTGAAAATGAGAGAACCCTGCACTAAAGCTTATGGCATTTGATCTTTATACTGGAATGCTGCAATTTTTACTAACTCTTGGTTAAAAAAAAAAAGTTGATTAATATGTTTGGGTTGGTGAGCCTGCTGCTTTGCAGACTGGCTTTGGTCCCTAGCTAGCTCTTCAGCCAATCCTTTAAACACATAACCACAGTCCTTGTACCAAGCAAACCAAAAACCCAAACAAAAGCCTTTAGTCCTTCTATTGGCGTTAGGTGCGGCCCCTTTGGCTCTGACCTGGTATAGAACTGTGGCTCTTGCTTTACCCAATTCACTTCTCTCTATTCTCTTCTCTCCTGCTAGTGAGATGTTCCTTCATTACAAATGCCTACAGCTAGATTTCTTCAACAGGCCTGCCTGTTCCCTTTGGCAAGTGCCATACTGCTCTGTTAACGACGATGTAACTTAAAATTAGAGGTGTACCCTCCCAGTGCTGCTGTTGCCCACCCTGGGTGCAGCCCAGTCCCATATCAGATTGGCACCATTATAAGGAAAATTGACAGTATTGGCAATCCATTTCTTTTGGCTGATGTGGCCAATAATGTCACCACCAAATGCTCTGTGCATGCACGCAGCTGTAGCACAGGATGCAGGCAGCCAGGAACGCAGCCTGGCAGCATAGAGAGCAGCTGGGCCTGATTGGTAAGTCTGTTGTGAGGGAAGGGGGGGCAGATTGAGACCCCCATCGTGAGGGAGGGAGTGGGGCAGGGGCAGGTACTGCACAGCTGGGGCAGGGCATGGGACAGAGCCACAAGTGACTCAGCTGGGGGGTATGGGGAGGGGAGGGGCAACTCTCACCCTGGGAGGCCATGGGGCGCATATGCCCCTGAATCTGCCTGCAGGGTGAGGGCAGCCTGCTTCTGCGGGCTGGGTCTGGGGGCTGCACTGGGGTGGTGGTAATTGGGTTGGAGCTGTGCTTGGGGCAGGTGGTGGTGGCACTGGGAAGGGGGCTATGGCAAATATTGGTGTGGCTGCAGCCCTCCCTCCCCCTGTAACTCCCCCCTCCCAGCACTGCTGTCACCCACCCTGAGTGCAGCCTGGCCCAGCCTCCCACCAGGAAAAGCCCAGTGCCACCCTGGCCCCAGCCTGCAGCAGCAGCTTGCCCTCACCCTGCATGCAGATCCAGAGGCACATGCCTGCGATGCCCTCCTGGGGTGCATGCAGTGGTGGGGGCTGTCCTCCCACACCCCCAAAGGAGCTGCTTACAGCTCCATCCCATGCTCTACCCCAGCTGTGCAGCGCTTGCCCCTGCCCCTGCCCCAGCCTCATTCCCTCCTTCACCGTGGGGAACTTGATCTGCCCCCCATGCCTCTTCCTTCCCCCCTTGGCCCTTCCTCCACAACAGACTTTCCCACCAGACACTGCTCTCCAGGCTGCTGGGCTGCATATTGGCAATTGGATTGGTATTGGCCGATATGGCTCGTTAATAATCGGCCATTGGTATCGGCCCAAAAAATCTCTATCAGTGCACCCCTACTTAAAATGTCTATATACACTGTTCTTTCAAATTCCTGGGTCCTTTAGGGCTAAATACTTAAATAGCACTTTTGTATATAAACTTCTGCAGAGGAACTAGTCTAAAATGATCATGTCTACAGAGATCGTTTTAACTGCTCTTTCCATTCACAAGGCATGGAGTGTTTTGTAAACAATTGCACAATGCTCTGGGCAGATGTCATGCTGTAAGGCTCTACATGTGGACATAATTTTTTTTCCTCCATGATTTGTATAGGACGATACTTCCAGAAGTCGCTGTTATTTCCAGTATAGTCACATTTTCATGATTCCACTCTTGGCATCCCATGTGGATCTTGTAAGTCAGTACCATTTTCAAGCCATTAGTGACCGTGAAGGAAACATTGTGGCATATTGCAGCCCTGATTCTGGTCAGTACAGAGGCTGTTGTACTTCTGCTTAAACATCCACAGCTAGGTGACTTTGGGAGTTGACTGTCATTTTGCCAAGCTCTTGAGCAAAAGACAAAAATCATGCATCTCCTTGTAGAAGTTTCTGTCTGCAAAGAACTTCCATTTTAGGGAAGCATGTTAGAAAATACTCTGGGCTGTCACAAAAAAGCAGTTCTGTGTGCAGTGAAACACCTCCTATGCTTGACACATCTTATATTTTAGTAATTCAACTTCAATAAAAGGATGACACTCTTGATTTCCCATGCATGTCTAGTTGGTTTATTTCATTAGGTTCTGAGGAAGCTTCTCAATTTTTTTGTACAGACTGTACATTTTGTGACAGGAATCTGGAATCCACTAATTCTGTACTACAAACCAGCAATGATTTTTTTTTTCATAATGACCAGTGAAAGAAGCCAGAAAGTCAGTAGCCAGGAGATCTGTCTGCAGAACTGCATTAGAGATCCAAAAGGTCAAGCAGAGCAACCAGAGGGCCAGAAGGCTAACAGGGTAAGGCATCTAGGAGGTCAGGCTAGAGCCAGATTGGGTATCCATAGAGTCAGGCAGAGTGTGAGGTCAGGAGGCAAGCTGGGTAGTAGAGGCAGAGGCAGTAGCAGCACAAGCCAAGGGTGCAGTGGCCTAAGTATAAGGTTGTACCTGGTTTCCAAGACACTTCCCCTTCTGGGTCAGGGATTTTTATGGGAAGTGGTCAGCTGAAGGGGAAGAAGTCAGCTGATTTTTCACCCCGGTGGTAGGGAGTGGATGTGTGCCTAGTCTCAGATGGGGTGGTTCTGGCCACCTGTGGAAAAAATGGAGAAAAACACAGATTTTCCATTTTTATCAGATAAAACACAGATTTTACCTTTTAGCAGAGAAACCAGTGAATTTCTCACTTTTGCAAAGAGTGCTTCAGATTGATAAAGTTCCAGTCTGCATGAGCTGATTGCAAAAAGAGTGGGAAACCCCCAACCCTGCCCGGAGGGGAAGGAGAAGGGGAAAGGTGGGACCTGAGGCTTTTAAGTCAGTCCCAAGGCTTACTTCGGGTTCACTTTCCTTCTGGAGCCTGTAAAGTTAGGTAAGTGGGGCTTGCAGGGGGATGGGGGTTGCAGGGCAGGGCTGGGGGAGGTGGGGAAGCTGGCTGCAGGGAGCTGGCTGGGGGCTGAGGGAGCAGGGAGGTTTTGATGAAAGACATGGAGTGCCCCCCCAACTAGCAGCATGCAAACCGCAAGCAGTGCTATCAGCCTGACCAGGCTTGCCACCTCCATGTGTGGCTTCCGTTAAAGACTGATAGTGCCGCTCTGGTTTCACATGCCATTGGCCGGGTGTGTACTCCTGCAGAGAGCTGGCTGGGGGCTTAGGGAGTGGGAAGGTGTTGGGGGAAAGACATGGAGTGGCCGCCTGGTGGCACATGGAACCAGAGCTTTTTGCCACTGTTCTCTGCCACCCTGCTTCCCTCCCCAGTGCCCCAGCACAGCTGGGGACAGAGGAGCTGTGTGGGGATCTCACTGCTGCTTGCCCTGCACTGCCCTGGTGACACGCCAAAAGCTCAAAGCTCAGCTGGAGTTGCAGCTAGCAAGGGACATGAAGAGTAACAAGAAGGGTTTCTACAAGTATGTCAGTAGCAAGGGGAGGATCAGGGAAAGTGTGGGTCCCTTAACCTTGTGACAGATGATGAATGCCCAATGCCCTTTTTTAGCTCAGTTGGTCTTTACAGGCAACTTCAGCTGCCAGACTACTTCATCTGGCAGCACAGTTTGGGGAGGAGGTGAGCAGCCAACAGTAGCAAAAGAACAGGTTAAAGACTATTTAGAAAAGATGGACATGTAGAAGTCCATGAGGCTGGATGCGATGCACCCAAGGTTGCTAAGAGAGTTGGCTAATGTGATTACAGAGCCACTAGCCATCATCTTTGAAAACTCTTGGCAGTCAGGAGAGGTTCTGGATGATTGGAAAAGGGCAAACATAGGGCCCATATTTAAGAAGGGTGTGGCCACTGGGCCTCCAATAGCCGCTCTTGGGTGGCCTTTCTTTGGTGGTAGACGTCAAGCGCCTTACAGATTTGTGTTGCAGACCGAGTAGATGTCTCCCTCTCGAGTTGCCTCCCCCATTCTTGCCTACTACAACTTGTTCCTCAGTGAGTGGGATTGGTCCTTGAGTGCACTCCGTGGCCCGTGGTTTGCCCAGCGGTCATTCACGGGTCTCCGCGACCCCTACACCCCGGCCTCATGCCTCCTTCAGTGTGTCATCTGACTGTTGGCCTCATCCCCTCCATGGGGATAATACCTTCTGACTTGGCATCTAGGTGCCCGCGGCCTATAGCTACATTTGCCTGTGTGGGCCTACACCTCGGCCCTTCTTGCCTCCGCCCCTTCTTTCAGGGAAACACAAAAGGGTAAACCTTCTGAGGTTTCTCCTCAGCCCCGTTCCTCAGGGATACCTGCACTCTCTCCCTATGCCCCTTCGCATGGAGTAACTAAATAAACTTAGTAACAAAATACTGAATAATAAGCCACTTCCTGGCATGGCGGCTCCCTGCTCCCTTTCTATCCTTCCCCAGACTCTAGCTGGGGGGGCGGGGGTTTGCTTTACTCCTGACTCATCACCTCCAGTATTCACTCCCATTTGCCTGTCAACCCAGCTGGGACCGGCAGCGATACCCGCCCCAACTGTAAACCCTTCAGGGCTCTCCCGGGGTCTTCTCCCTCTGGCATGGTTTCCTTCGTGCCCCCATTGTCCCAACACTCCCACCTGGGGTCAGCTCTGCCTCCAGGTGCAGCTCTAGCTCCGCCTCTGGCCAGTGTGCTTGTCGCTCCCTTGCCGTCCCATGCGGCCTCCAGTCAGGGTGCTCCGCCTTGCACTGCCAGCATCTGCCCCTGCTTGCCAGGCTCCATGGGTCCTGTGGGGAGGATCCCTTCTGCTGCCGGCGGCAGCTGCAGCTCCTCTCCCGTGCTGCCCATCTCCTCCGCAGCATCGGTCACCATTTTTATCTTTGCTGGCCAGCATCTGACACTGATGTCATCAGCCGGCCATAATTGAATGAGGAGGTTGCTGACGAGCTGCACGGGCTCTTCATTCCACCCCTTTTGTGCTGCGTCTCATGCTGCCAGTAAGCACCCTCCATTACTTTTTTCCCTGGGACAAAAGGTAAAAAGGAGGATCCAGGAAATGACAAAACAGTCAGCCTCACCTCAGTCCCTGGAAAAATCATGGAGCAGATCCTCAAGGAATCCATTTCTAAGCACTTGGAGGAGAAGAAGGTGATTAGGAACAGTAAGCATGGATTTGCCAGGGGTAAGTCATGACTGATGAACCAGACTTCCTTCTATGATGAGGTGACTGGCTCTGTGGATGCAGGGAGACCAGTTGATGTGGTGTACCTGGCAAGTCTTTTGATGTAGTCTCCCAGGAAAGCTAAGGAAGTATGGGCTGGATGAATGGACTATAAGGTGTATAGAAAACTGGCTGGAGCATCATGCTCAGAGAGTAGTAATCAATGGCTGGATGTCTAGTTGGCAGCTGGTATCAAGTGGTTTTGTTCAATGTCTTTGTCAACGACCTGGAAGATGGCACACAGTGCACTCTCAGCACATTTGCAGATGACATCAAGCTGTGGGGAGTAGTAGATACACTGGAGGGTAGGGCTAGGATTCAGAATAACCTAGACAAATTGGAGGATTGGGCCAAACAAAATATCATGAGCTTCAACAACAAAGTGAAAAGTCCTGAACTTAGGATAGAACAATCCCATACACTGGTACAGGCCGGGGGTTGACTGGCTGGGAAGCAGCTCTGCATAAAAGGACCTTGGGGTTACAGTGGACAATAAGCTGAATATGAGCCAGCAGTGTGCTCTTGTTGCAAAGAAGGCTAACGGCATACTGGGCTGCATCAGTAGGAGTGTTGTCAGCAGATCAAAAGAAGTGATTATTCCCCTCTATTCAGCAGTGGTGAATCCACATCTTGAGTCCTGTGTTCTGTTTTGCCCCTCCTTCCTATCCCCACTGCCACACACACATGCTACAGAAAGGCTGTGGATAAATTGGAGAGGGTCCAGCAGGGGGCAACAAAAAAGGTGAGGGGGTGGGGCACTTGACTTATGAGGATTGGCTGAGGGAATTGGGATTATTTAGTGTGGATAATAGGAGACAGAGAAGACTTAATAGCAGCCTTCAACTATCTGAAGAGGTGTTCAAAAGACTAGAGCTAGACTATTCTCAGTGGTGGCAGATGACAGAACAAGAAGCAGTGGTCTCAAGTTGCAGCAAGGTAAGTTTAAGTTAGATATTAGGAAGAATTTTCTTATTAGGAGGGTAGTAAAACAGTGGAACAGTTTACCCAAAGAGGTGGTGGAATCTCCATCCTTGGAGGTTTTCAAGACCTGGCTTGACAAAGCTTTGGCTGGGATAATCTAGTTGGGGATGGTCCTGCTTTGAACAGTGGGTTGGACTAGATGATCTTCTGAGGTCCTTTTCAACTCTAATATTCTATGGTTCTAACTTTCTGCGAAGAAAATTCAGGCTTATGAAAGCACTCCAGGGCACATGTGCCCCTGTCAGGAATGAATTTGCTACCAACAGGAGGAATACAGTCCAGGGCTGTTCTACCCTCCTGCCTTGACTGGGCCTCCTGAAGCAGCCAGGTAGAGTCAAGGATCCTCCAGGTGCCAGCCCCAGGTGCCAGCCTCAGGCATGGGGGGAAGTGGGGGGGTCAAGCCTGGGCTCTAGGGAGTGGCAGGGAGCTGTCCAGGAGTGGGGGACAGTCCCCAGCCATGTAGAGCCCAGGATCACAGTGCAGCTCAGTGGTGCTGGCTTGGGGCAATGTCCTGTGCCCAGTCATGAGGGTGTTATCAGTGCCGGGACCAGGGTAGAGAGAAGCAAGGGGGAAGCAGCACTGGGACTGGGGAGGGTGGAGATGCGAGGGGAAAATACCAATGGGGATTGGGGAGAAGACATGAGGGGGAAGCAGTGTTGGTACCCCGTGTTCTGCTTCCCCCTGGCATTGCCCCCCTGGTCCCAGCATTGCTCAGCTCTCAGCTTCCCCCAGGCACAAGTAAGGAGTGGGAGTCAACTGGGGTGTGAGCTGCATGGCCAGTGGCAGAGCTGAACGGATGGGGAAAGATCTTTGTCCCCGCAGCCCTGCCACTACCCATGCGGTGCTTGTCCCAGTTCGCTCCCACTCCCTTCCCATGCCTGGGGAGCTAGGAGTTGAGCAGTTCTGCAGCCATAGATGGCTTCCTCCCCACCGCTTCCCATCCCCTGTGGTCCTCTTCTACCTAGTCTTATAGTCTGACTGGAAGTAAATTGTTCCCAGTCAGCATCTACATGTGCACTACTGCGCCATTAATTTTGTACCTGTATTTGTTGGTACTAGCCAATGGCACAATAGCCTACTTTACTGCACAATAAGTCCTGCTCATGTGTAGACGCTGACAATTTACTGCATATTAGATTAGTCTATTGCACAGTAAAGCATCTTTTGTAGACACATCCTGTGTCTCTTTTTCTTTTTTTTTCTTTTAACCTTGGATGTCAGTAATCCTAGCAGCAGTAATTCTTTACTGCCTAATTTTGTGCCTAATTTCCTGCTATATTTTTTCAGAAGCTGCAGTCTTTTGGGGGAGGAACTGAAGTGTCTATTTTGTAGCAATATCCTTAATTTTACTGCTGACACCACATAATAACCAATAGTTAGGTAGCTGACAGGAGGGAATTGATGAAAGAGCTTTTAGTTAGTTTAAGAGCATCTCAAATGCAAATGGAAATTCCACAAAGAATCCAGCATTAGCAGGTTTGTCTTGGGGAGTCCAGGGGAAACTTAGCTTGGGAGCACTGCTCCTCTTTCAGTGGGGGACCAGGCAGCAGATACACCTTCTGCAATTTTGCAGAGTTGAAGTTATCTAGTAGAAACAGGCTGGAAACCAGATGCTAATTGCTGTACTTTCCCCAGTATGTGCCTTAATTTCTAGGCAGAATCTGCTTCAGAATTAGTGCTTTAAAGCAGCAAATTCCCCCAGGCTTCTCGCTAATCCTTGCAGGGTATTAAGTTTTGAGGGGTGAGCTCTTCTTCCAGATGCTTCTGCAAAGCTCAGAGAAAGGTACTATTAGTGGGTAGAATACATGAATTCTTAGTTTCTACTCCTGGATGTGGCAGAATGATGGTGTTGTCGCTAAGCTTCTTTATTATTTCAGTTTCCCATCAGATCAGCTGGTGAAAAGGCAACCACTTACACTTTGGTGCTTTGGAACTAAATGTCTTTTTGTAAATTACTCTGGAAACCTATGAAGGATGCTATAAAAGCCTGAATTCTTATTGTTCTTTATCTGTACAGCACATAGCACAACATAAGTTAGAACCAGGACTTGGGCTACTAAGCAGTGCTGCAAATAAATTATTATGACATGACAGCAGCTACTGAAAGTGAGTGTAAGCAGTGTGTTTTTGTTTAAAAGTGCCATTACTAAAACTAATAGTGAGTAAAGTTCTAGGGGTGATATAACTTGACTTGTGGTGGAAACGATTGCGCTGATGTATTTTGAAAGCTGGTATTTAAATCCACAGAATAAATGTGCATTTAATGATACTGACATCACCTAGAAGGTAAGGCAGTTTGAAACATTGATATGGGGGAGAGGGGGAAGAGGAGGGAAACAAGCTAGTAACATTAATAAATTAGATCTCTGTTTCACAAACTAAGGGGAAAAAAACAAACTCCTTGGAGCCTTCCACCCAGGGTTGTAACTAGGGCAGGGTAACAGGGCAGCGACCTTACACACTGGCTTTGTGGAAAAGAATGGGTGCAGCTGCACACTCACAGAGGCGGCAACTGGTAGTTGCCACTACTCCTGTTTGTGGCAGCTGTATCACAACACTGCTGCTTCCAACTGCTTGTACTTAAAGCTGGCATGTGATGCTCATCAGCATCTTGTGTCACATGCTGCCAGCTGTCTTTTTTTGCCTCACAGAAGTGGGAAGCACTCAAGTGGTGTAAAAGAAAAATTAAAAATCAGCCTACTGCTGTTACTTACAAGCTTTCAAGTGTACTTGGTAGATGGAGATCAACAGGAAGCCTTTATGGAAATATCAAATTGAAAATGAGGATTATCTCCCTAATTTAAAATTGAATCAAGAGGCTCTGTGCTGGGGATACATGTTCCATAACAGATTTGAAAAGGTCACTCCAGCCAATTTTATTGCTCTTATTAACCCCTCTCCCCTCCCCCCCACCAACCAAAACAAAACCAAAACCAAACCCATTTCTGCACCTTTATCCAGGTTCTACTCTAAATTGAAGTGGGGGGGGGGTGTTTTTGTCTGTGTTTTAAATAGTTGTGTGAAACTTTGTATAAGACAAATGGATCTCTAATCGTTCATTCTTTCTGTATTTTTCGGGATTTTGGTAATTATTTTTCTTCATTGCAGATTAATAGTAATATTGAAATGGGATAATATATAGCAGTATGGCACACATGCATGTTTAGGGAGGCCATCATTGTGATATTGATAGGCTCTCTAGTAAATAGCACTTAGGGTTTGTCAAACTCATCATCAGACTTTGTTTTGCCTTTGGACTAAAAGTGGGGTGAACATATGTCCTGGATTGGCCAGAAAAGTCCCAGATTTTATAGGACGTCTCAGCATCCCAGCCATTGCAGAAAATTTAAGCAAAACTCCGGGATTGGTGGAAACCTGGGAGCCACAGGGTCAGGGCTGTGTGTGTGTGTGCATGTGTGTGCCTGTGTATGTGTGCACGTGTGCTATGCTGTTCTACAGCCCTGTTCCTGTGGGCCATGGAGCTGGGGGGAGAGAGAGAGAATGTGTGTGTGCATGCATGTCCCCCCGCCCCTCAAGCACCTCTGCCCTTTGGAGATTTCTGTTAAATAATTATGGCCACCCTAAATAAAAGGAATTCTGAGACAAGGGGTTTTGTGAATTCTGGCAAAAGTGAACATTACCACTGATCTTTAGGAATACAATATTTTTTATCTTCATCCCTGGATTTAATCCCTGTTTAAATGGTTTTTATGGCTATAAATGCAGACATTCCATAATTTATAAAAAGTCAGATACAGTGGCTTGTACAGTATTTTTTTGTGCATGTATCTTACTAAGAAATATTCCTAATTTTTAAAGATACAAGTTGCCAAGCAATCACTCACAAGTTGCAAGCAATTGGCTGATGAGCCTATCCTATCCTTTCCCCCCCTTTTATATTTGGCAGCTCTCGAGCAGATTCTGTTAGGATTTTTCTACAAGAAGACGCTTCAAACCACCTGAGATTGCCTTGGTTTTATAGAACAAAGGTGACATTGAGTTGAATCACTCTAAATTAAAAATTATATATCACAAACTTCATTACAAATCTTCTGGTTAAAATGGAGCCCAATCTGAAACCATTACTCAGGCAAGTGCCTGTGAACCTTAATGTAATATGCTGTAGCAGTCACATAGTGAAAGACTCATTTGCTTTTGTTAGAACCTGTGTTCTGTTAAAAGAACTTGTGTAGAATTAATTTATAGCTCTGATGCAGATGTGGAAAACAGGATATAATATGAATAACTGCATATGCTACAACTTTATTTAAAACTATTACCTAACTGGGTTGAATTGTTCCAAGTTACCTGGTGGATTTCTCCAGTGTGAACTTCAAGTTGCACACTTAGTTTCAAGTACTTTTTCAGTCCCATACTACTCTGTTCTGAGTCTGAGTTTCATTTGAGTTTGAAAATTAGATACTGTTAACATTATCTTATTCTTAAGTTACAATGCAAATCTTTCTCTTTCAGATAGTTGACTGCCTTTGGAGAAAGGAATTACCCTGAGTGAGTCAGTCTTTACATATATATGTTACATCTTTTCATAGCAAAACCATCTGATAATTCAGACTTCAACCTAGTTACTAATTAAAATAAGACACTTTAGTCAAGACTGCATATTTGCCAAAGAAAATTGATTGAAATGTTACTGATAATTGCTCTTATCTGCCTATTAAAAGAAAAATAGCTTTTGGAGCTATAGTGTCTTATTTTCTGGCAAAGCAAAGGTTTCCTTTTTGGTTTGGAAAAAGAAATACCATTTGGGAGATCATTGTCATTCTTTTTGAGTGCCTTGAAGTTTTCCAGCAGATTAAATTGGCACGGAATACACAAAATTGACATGAAATATCATATTTTGCTGCAATTGAGGAAAGAGTTATTTTCCCCCAAAACCTTTTTTGGTAGATAAACAGCATTAAAATAAAAAAGTTCCAAATGCATGTAGTTAGCCATTGGATGCTTCATCAATGCATATACTTATAATTGGTTCTGTATTGAAAGCATTCATTATTCTGGGAAGGGTAATAAACTAAACTTCAAGAAAGCCTTTAGTAAAGCTAAAAATGTTATGGCAACTGAGTGTGGTAGGGCACCTTTGGTGCCTGCCATTTTAAGGAACAGAATAGGCAGCAGAGAAGCCTGCAGGTGGCTACACTCCCAATCAGGAGTTATGTGGCCATTAGGAGGCTGCCTGATTGGGAAGTGAGCCCAACTGCTTGCTATAAAATAGGCCCTGAGTAGTAGGGCCAGCAGTTTGGTGTAAGCAGCTTGGGGTGGGGGAGGGGAGGGTGGATATTACCCAGCTGGAGCTGCTGCTCGCATAACATCCTTGGAGGTAGAGGGCAGGAACCATGGGGATGGCAGGAGGTTTTGGTCCTGGGGCATGACCTGAAATTACAGCTTGCTGGGGCTCAATGGTGTGGTGGGGCTGCCGGTGGCAGGCAGTCTCCAGGAAATGCAATACTTGTGCATAGGTGGATTAATGAATGGGCAATCTGGGCATGAGCCCAGGGGCCTCAACCAATTCAGGGCCCTGGGACCCTCATCAGCAGAGAAGTGAAAGCCACAGTTTTAAACTTGGTGCCCATTTTTGGCATAAAGTTTAAAACTGAGGCTTTCACATTTGCTTCCCTGGAAGCTGGAAGTTGGGCCTCTCCATCAATGGGTCTGGGGAGATGGGGGAAACAGGGATGGGGTTAGGCCAGGAGAGCTGTGCCATGCCTGGGGGAGAGGCAGGTTAGGTGGTGCCACATCTGGGCAGGAAAGGGCTGAGCCAGGCTGCAAGAGCCATTCCCCACCTCGTGGAGGGGTGGGGGGAGATGTTGGGGCTGGGCTGGGCCAGCAGAGCCAGGAGCACTGTGCCATACTGTGCCTTTGCAGGTGGTGGTGCTGGGAGGGCCTTGGGGACTATAGCCCCTCAAAATTCATCTTAGCCCCCCTCCACACCTACCCTTCCCGGTGCCGCTGCCCACCTGCAGAGACACGACACAGCACTCCTGGCCTGGACCAGCCCAGCCCAGCCTGGCCCTCTGCATCTGCATGGCTGCATGGGACAGCCAGGCAGCAGCTCCTTGCAGGTCAGTGTAATGGGGGCTGAGTAGGGAGTGAGCTGAGCTGCAGACAGCTTGCAGCAGGGGGCAGGGCAGAGGGCTTCCCCCACATGATCAAGAGTGGGGGAGGGGGGAGGTCCTGTGAGGGAAAAGTGTGTGTGTGTCTGTGTCCATGTGCAGAGAGTGAGAGTAGAGTGTATGCACCTGTGTGTATGCATGTGTGTGTACATTCAGCTGTAGGGGGGGCTAGGAGGAAGAAGAAGAGGTGGGCATGTGCCCCCCAGGCAGGCAGGGTTCACCCAGCCTCCACCGCCAGCACTAGGAGGGGAAGGAGCCCCCCCACCTTGCAGCCCAACTCCCGTAGTGGGAGGGGGCCTCCAATTTTGTACTTGCCCAGGGCCCCAGTACTCCTTAATCCATCTCTGCATCTGTGTCTCCCCAATGAAGGGCGAGTATGGGGCACCAGAAAGCCTCAGCCCTGCTACTTTGTGAGTTACCCCATGGAGGGGAAAGGCTAGGGGAGCATACCCTAAGAGAAAAGCACAGGGGCCCAGGCCCACTGAACGGGGCCTGAAGTAGTACCTAGGCCCATAGTGTGAGGCCTCGAGATGGGTCCAAGTTGTCTGCAGACACCTAAGACTTGAGTGAGTCAATAGGCCATGAGTGGGGTACAGGCATGTCTGTGGACCCCTGAGACCCATGGGATGTAAGGCCCTGTAGCCCCAGAGAGGGGGCAATGAAGGATCTGGCAGCCATGTAGAGTAGGGCTTAATGAGCCTTGAAGAACTGCACATGGGCTGACCGTAGTGGTGGCAGCTGTGTAGACCCCAAAGGGGGTCTGAAGGACTGCACATGGGCTGATTGGAGTAGCTGGAAAGTAGGCTTTAGTAAAGGGGCATGAGCGGAGGCCCTAGTGAGAGCGTAGGAAGCCCAGGCATGTATGAGGAGGCCTGAGACATAACTTTTACTTTGGATGCCATCTGCAAGGTATGGGGCATGGTATAGGGAAGGTTGGAGCTGTATATAATGTCCTTGGCATCAGGGCATACAATGGGCATCCTCCTGCGTTATTGCATTATTACATCAAGCCAGGGCAGACTGCCCTAGTTAGGTGGGCAGGTCAACTTTGTACTCGGCCTTGGGACATCCCCCTGTCACATTGTGCAATAATGATAGAGAAATAA
This sequence comes from Crocodylus porosus, assembly GCF_001723895.1. Taxonomy (NCBI): domain Eukaryota; kingdom Metazoa; phylum Chordata; order Crocodylia; family Crocodylidae; genus Crocodylus; species Crocodylus porosus. Next base: position 15,206,021 of record NW_017728914.1, read on the forward strand.
TCTTGAGAAATTAACTTCTACATTCATGTAAGCTTATTTTCAGGTATTTGGCGATGCCATACATAACCAAATTATGTTGTCCTCTTGAATCACTAAACTTACAATGAGACAGACAGCTTAAACACATGACTAAAAGATGGCCCAGGAAAACAGGCAAACAGCTGCTAGTGGGTGGTGTAGTGTGCGTTCCAATCATGGGATTCACATGAGCATACATCCTTCGCTAACCTTGAAGACTCTTTTCTTTTATGCTCTTCCATTTGGACTAGCCCATAATTCCTTTCTTGAATGTACAGGGTCCTCAAAAGCCTGTGTATAACTATTCTAACTGATCCATGTAAGGATACAAGAAAGCTGTGAGATGGAGGGCTTTATATGGGCCATCAGCTGAGTTGTAAATGCCAGCGACTGCTGATACTAGATGAAGAACACAGGGACAGTGTTGCACAGTGTTGCAACACTGTGTGAAATTCAGGTTGGGAGCTGCACAGCTTTTGATGAGAGGAATTAATGTATGCATTAATAATATCCATTAAGTAGCATGTTTGGTGCAGGAATGTGTACTGAGGAAACCAGCAACTGACCAAATATGAAAGTCCAATAGAATATTGGACTTTCACAGGAATCACTGCAAAACTTTGCACCAAATAGTATGAAAAAAATAAATTATATCTAATGATTGTTAGACAGACAGCTCTCTAATTTTGAGGTATAAATCAACCAATTGTGCAATCAGCAAATGTCTTGAACAAAATTGAAAGCTGTTCATTTATAGAGAAGAGAGAAATATGCTGGCTTTTGTATCTGACTGCCAGCAATTTGCTTAATTCACAGATGGCAAACATATGCCTATGAAAGCAGAAGCTCCTTATGGCTGGATTAAGTAAAACCTGAGACCATGCCATACAGAGAAATCAGTGGTCTCTTCTCAAACTAGAGCCATACCTAAATGGTTCTCAGCCACAAAGAGAGATGTATGTTATATAAACTCTCCATCATACAAATACAAGAAGTGAAATGAAAAGTGTGGGGGAGAATGAGATAATAATCACCCAGATGTAAATTGAGAGGAAATGAAACCAAAAGGCAAGGACATAGTTATTTCAAGCTATGAAGAATCTAGTAAGAAAGGGAGTGATAATCACTCAAATGTATGATTCCTATTTGTTTTAGAATAGGACTTTAGAATTGGATTGTCAAAATGAACTTCAGGGGCATTCCAGTCACTATTGCTGGAGTGAGGATGAAATATGATGCAATTCTGACCTGCCACAAGAAAACACTTTAGTCTAAGACATGGATTGCAACATATGTCTATGAGGAATACAGCCATCTGTGTCTTTGGATATTCTACTTCTACCACAACTTGTTATTCCGATCCTCATGTCCTACTACAGGGACCTAGAAATAAAGTGCACCTGTTACCTGGACTTACATGTATCACATCTTTATTACATGCAATGCACACAAAGTTTTACTTTAACCAGAAATGGCAGGGATACTTGGTGGCAGTTGTCAGTCACTCTTCGCACTTGGAAACTTTACAGCCATAAGGCCTGAGCATTCAGAATTTAATGTCATACTAACGTACTTTTGGGGGGCAGGGCAGCATCTCAGTGTGCCTGTAGCTGTGCACGGACACTGCTCCAATGTGCTATAATTACAGCACTTCAGAGGAGACTTGATTAATCAAATCTGCTGGAGCATACTAATTAGCACAGTTCAGGAACCTTCTCATCTCATGTATCAAAGTGGGGAACACTAAAGCTCAATGAATGAGCATTGGTTAAAGTACCCTTGCCACCATTTTGAAGTGCAGAACACTGAATACACGAAACGATGCAAACACATTAATTAGAGCAGCTCTTAGAGCCTCTCTAATTAAATGACCCCCCCAACCCAAAAGCACGTGTAAAGATACCCTCACAGACTAATTCATTTAGATGGAGCATGAGTTTTAAATCCTACAGCCTACAGCATTGAACTGCTTTTCCTATAGTAAAAGAGTCTTGAGACTCTTCGGTCTGGAGAAGACAAGGTTCAGAGGGGACTTGATGGCAGCCTACAACTTCATAAGAGGGGCACATCAGGACCTGGGAGAACATCTGTTCACCAGAGCTCCCCAAGGGATAACAAGGTCTAATGGCCATAAACTCCAGGGAGGCCAATTTATACTAGATATTAGAAAAAAGTTATTTATGGTGCATATGTCCAGGGTCTGGAACATACTATCCCCAGAGGTGGTGCAAGCACCTACTCTGGATTCCTTCAAAAAACAGCTGGATTTATTTCTTGCTGGGGTCACTTGATCCCAGCTGACTTCCCACCTATGGTGGGGAGGGGGGAGGGGGTGGACCCGATGATCTCTTGAGGTCCCTTCCAGCCCCTAATGTCTATGAAATCTATGGAAGTAGAGAAATAAGAAACAAGTGGTCTCTCATTGAGCCCGTGTTAGAAAAAAGAAATAAGACTTGTAGACATGTTAAAAAGAATACTTTTAATCCTCATTTAAAATAAAATACAAACAGCAATTTTACTTTCAAATGATTCATTCATCCTTCCTTGACTTGCAAATGTATATATAGCAGGAATACTGCATATGCAAATACTCATTTATTAAGCTTCCACTTATATCACTTCCAGTAAATGTTTTACTGGGCTTGCACCTGTTTCCCTAGCTTGAATTTTCCTCTTGACTTACATGGCTACTACATTTATATTTTTCAAATTTATTCCTTGAAGAAGCCAATTGTCTGAATGAAATGTATAGATTAAGTGCCAAATGAAAGAGCTGCTTCCCTGAAGAATCCTAATACTTAAATTTCAGGCAGAGTTTTGTTTGCTATCAAAATCCTTCATCCTGCCGTATTAAGTGTTAATATTCCACTACTCTCTCTTTTTTATGAACTTTTTTTTTTAGTTGGAGGAGTATTTGGAAAATATTTTATCTTAATAAGAATAACCCATCAAGCAAGAAATCCAGCAGACTTCTCATTATCATACGCTCTATACAGGAGTTTATCTTTTTGCTGCCACTACTAAATTCCACACTGTCTGACTTTGGAAAATGGATTGGTTTTTAGTGGGTGAGTTTGAGTGACAAAGGCAGAGTTGGGACCAGTGGTCTGTCACAAAAATGATAGGATTAGACCCATCTGAATAAAGACACATGAAAGGTTACAGAGCTTGTGGGAACTGTGTATTGGCACCTCGGATCAACATTAACATTCTCTGCTTGCTACAGAGGCTCCTTAAAATGCCATTTACGTTGATGATAGTATAATTGACATAGTCCCTAAGGAGCCCTCAAGATTGTGGGAAGCTGAAATTTTGGGGAAATCATCTGCTCTTGCTGGTCTCTTAGTCTGCGATCTTGTTTGGATCAGATTATTGGATGATGTCATTCTAATAAATAAGGTACCAGTCCTAGGACCATTTCAGTTTTCTAGCAATAATTGTTTAAAATATAATTGAACATTAACACGGTAATATCATTAAGGCTTCAGTTTAATGAGTGGTTGACTCTATGGTTTTGTGTTTTGAATGGTTCTGCTCGAAGATGTGATAATTTTTTTACAATGAAATTAAAACATTAAAAGGTTTCATTATTATTTTACCCTAAAATCACATCTGCATTATAGAACCCTGAGGCACCTACACATGACAAAGCTCTGCTCCAGTGCATGCTAATTAGCACACATCAGAGCAGACTCAATTAATTGAGTCTGCTGTGAATCTGTTGGAGCGTGCTAATTAGCACACTCCAGCAGCTGGGAGACATTGAATACACGTGATGCTGCAAACACTTTAATTAGAGCCGCTCTCAGAGCTGCTCTCAGAGTCACTGTAATTAAAGCACCCGCCCACCCTGGAGCATATGTATAGATGCCTCTAAAGATTAGATGGTGAAGATGTGCATAAATCAATGTATGGTATTAATTATTTCTAAGTCATTGAGGATTCGGAGGATAATTCAGAAATTTGAGTTGCATTATAGAAAATGGTAGTTTAAATGCACAAATCATGATTTAATTCACATGCTACCTTAGCCACAGCAAAAGGATTCTGCTGTAGCTCTGATCGTGTTTGTATAAAAAATCTGGGGGAATATTGTCAGTGAGTACAACAGGAGATGGAACAGATCCTAAATAAGAACTTTAATGATTGGCCCTACATGAGTGAACACTTCATTTTGGGTCCCATCATTCTCTCAATATAGATGTAGCAGTACAAGGTTTTATCACTGGAGCTGAGATGACCACTATGATCACAAGTAGGAAATACAAAAATAAATTATTCATTGTATTTCTAAATGGCAGTCAAGAATATGCATCACGCAGCAAAGCATTTTAAATTGAATTTTACTTGCCTTATTTCATTTTTGATTTGATATATAGCCAGAATCCATTGACCTTCAGGGCACAATCTTTCTAGAAAGGTGATTGTTTGGGGTGATATGAAGGGAAATATACTTGGTTCTGCATTGGATGGATACTTGGCAGTGTATTTCATGATATGTTGGTTTATTATATTTTAATGAACGTAATGGTCAGTCAGCTTAGACTATTTCAGCTGAAGGTTGTGTTATGGAGAGGCAAGGTGCTGCTTCAGGGCACATTCCCTAAAGGGCAGGTGTGCCACAGCAGAGATCTGTCCCTAAGATCTCTTTGAGTCTGAGACCTCTGGATCACGGTGGATGTGCAGGAGGTCTATACAATAATCACACCAAGACCTTCAGTATGTACACCTAGGCAAGAGTATGAAGAAGTGGAAGCTGCCCTAGACTTCCCTGCCTTTTGACCATTGAAATAGAATCCAAAGGCCAGATCAAGTTCAGACGTTTAGCGCCTTGATATTTGTAGTGTCTGCCAGAGAGCAAAAGAGAAGAACTGCTCCTAACTGCTTAATACCTCAGTGAGTGCGTGCGTCTGTCAGGGTGATGACCTTAAGCCTTTCTCCAACCAAGGAGTACTCATAAAGCAGTGGGGGCTAGGGTTTTGTGCTACTTTATACACACCTTACTCTAGATGTTGCAACACTGTGGTATTTTATAGGAGCTACCCTGACATGTTGCTACCAGACCCTCCAGTCAGATGCAGTTTATGGTCATACCCAGGACCAATAATGCAAGTAATAGTATTATAAATGAAAACCGTGCCATGGCAGATGAAATGAGGAGCTGGGTTGGGTATCCAGAGAACATTAGAGCTGGTCAAAAATGTTTAAAAGAGATTTCCTTTTCTTTAGGAAAATACCATAACTGTACCCATATTTAAAACAAACATTTTTGCTAGCTGCCACTGATTGCAGCCCACTTTGACTTCTCCCCTCAGACTCTATACATAGTAATTAATCTTGTTTTTGCTGTTAAGTCCCAATATTTCACTTGACATCATGCATTCAAACTTAAAATCAGTCTTTTAAGAAGGTATGTGAAGTCTGTTTTAAAACCATAGATCTAGTAGTTTCAATTCACAATTCATTGCTTTATTTTTCATCACTGAACTAACTTCCATTAATATCAAAATATCTCTACATATGATGATTCTTCCATTTTTTGAAGCATCTTAAAATGTGTATTCATCTTTGCTCACAGTGGTAGAAAATAGATGCTTTTAAACAATAATGAAAATCAAGCTGTATTTCAAGCCTTCCTTTCCTGTACATCTAAAGACATTTTCCCTCATGAAGTGATAGTTGAAGTGGCTGATAAAGCACAGAAATGAACAAGCCATTAGAGGAATTATTTTTGGCTTTCTCTGGTGTGAGGTAGTGGACTTACTGTACAGTAAGCAGCTATGCTGATACAAAACATCTTTTGTGAAATACTACCTCCTATATTTAATGACTTTCTAGTATATTCTCCTGACGTATTTCATTATCATTGCCATGTACTTTACCTATCTCTTCAATTTTTAACTGGTATCTGAAGAATTGCTATAAAATAAACGTAACAATAAATTAACTTGGGTTAGATCCTGTATAGATCTGTGAAACTGGTCTCTTTAAATACAACCTTGTTTCACGCAAGGCTTTGTTAGAGTACAAAATAGCGGAGAGTGGTTTTTTTTCCTTTAAGCAACAGTTTCTCTTTAATATATAATAACTTCCTAACATGACATATCTCTTTAAAGGAATACCATGTCATACAGGTTTCCTCAGGGAAAAATATAATAGAAAAGTAGGGCTGCAAAGTGCCTCAGATTATCTAATCCAGCCCCCCTGCTCAGTGCAGAATCATTCTTGTCTAAGCCATCCTTGATGAGTGTTTATCTCCTCTGCTCTTAAAAACTTCTAGGGATAGAGATATTAAACAATGTCTAGCAATGATCGCTACCTATCAAAATGAAAAATATGTTGGATTTTGTCTGCTATGGGGTTGTAAGCATAGATGGAACTCCTTCCCATAATAGGATACACACACTCCATAGTCTAGACTTGGACTATCTAATCCAAGCTTGTCCCTTTACTAGAGGGTGACTTCATTTATAGCTTCAGTGAGCTATAAATGCAATTGTGACCATTTTTCCCCTGGACCTCCTGAAGTCTATTCATAAGGGCCTTGTTGCATATTCATTTAGGCTCCTGGAGCTCTTAACCCCTAGACTGTCCACATATTAACACCTGAAACTAATTTAAAGCATTCTTTAGATGGCTTAAAGTTATTCCACTGCCACCTAGGTTTATCTTTGATCTGTGTTACAGAGTTTATGTTACATGAGTGGGTAGACACTCAAGGTCAGTGGTTGCCCCTGACATACCCCTTATGGTACCCTAACTTAAAAAGGTTGGAGGGGGTATGCAGAATTGATGTAGCTGATAAATGCTGCGTGCATGAGTGCAGCCGCAGTGCAGCATGCAAATGGCCAGGAGTGCAGCCCAGCAGCATGGAGACCAGGCAGGTCTGACTGGTAAGTCTGTTGTAAGGGGAGGGGCATGGCTAGGGGGGTGCAGATCAAGGCCCCAGAGGTAGGGTAGGGAGTGGGGCTGGGACAGGGGCTGCCCAGCCAGGACAGGGCATGGGACTGAGCCATGTGTGTGGGGGGAGGGAGTGGTTCCCACTGCTATATGTACCTCTGGGAGGCCATGGGGATCATGTGCCCCTGGATCTTCATGTGGGGGCAAGGGCAGGCTGCCTTTGTGGACTGGGACTGGGGCAGCTCTGGGCACTTCCTGGAGAGGGTGTTGGGCCCAGGTGTGCTCAGGTCAGGTAGTAGCAGCACTGGGAGGGTGGGTTGGGGTGCTACAGTGAATTCTGGAGTGGCTGCATCCCTTTCCTATAGCCCCTCTCCCAGCATCGCTGCTGCCTGCCCCGAGTGCAGCCTGGCCCAGCCCCCTGCTAGGAAGAGCCCAGCACCGCCCTGGCCACAGCCTGCAGCAGCAGCCTGCCCTGCCCTGCATGCAGATCCAGGGACATACACCCCCCACGCTATTCTGGGGTGCACACAGCAGCAGGAACTGCCCTTTTCCACACCCCCTGGTTGAGCTGCTCATGGCTCCATCCCATGCCCTGCCTCAGTTGTGCAGTGCCTGCCCCTGCCCCACTCCCTGCCTTACCCCAGGGGCTTTAATTTGCCCTCTCCCCTTAAAAACAAGAAAAAAAACCCCATAAGGGGGTACATGAGCTAAAACTTTGAGACAAAAGTGGTACACTTGTTAAAAAAGGTTAAAAACCCCTGCTCTAGGTTGTACTTTTTGTGTACATCTCCCCACTTTTCCCTGCTGGCCCTTTTCAGGCCACTGCCCTCCTCCCTTAGGGTGACCACCTGTCCCTAATTGGGCAGGACAATCCCACAGTGACCACAATGGGGACTTCAAGTCCAGATTCAGAGCTTTGTGCAGGGATCTGTGGGAAATGGTGGGGTTCCCCTTGCAGGCTGGCAGCATTCCAGCCTGCAAGGGGCTAGCAGGAGTGGGACACAGGGGCGCTACATGCACTTGTGCCCACACATGTACGTGGCAGGGAATACAGCCAGGCATGGACAGCAGTTGCCTGCACATAAGTTTTTGGGGTGGGGAGGCATAGACTGGTGGGGGCGCAGATTGAGATCCGCATAGTGAGTGAGGGAGGCAGGGGATGGGTGTACTACCCAGCCAGGGTGGTGCATAAGGCCAGTGCATGGAGCAGGATGGAGCCATAGGAAGCCTGTCCATAGGGTGGAAGCATAAGGGGGCACGTGCCCCCTGCCTCAGATTTGCATGTGGGACGAAGATAGATATGGGTTGCTTGCTATGGGATCAGGATTCCCTTACCTGCTGCCCTGCCTCTGGGGTCCCACACTGGCCATGCTGCCATGATGAGGTTCCCCCTGCCCACCCAGAAGCAGTGGTGGGGGGCAGGCAGCGGCATGCAGTTGTGCCCCCTGCTGTTGCTGGGCAGGCAGGGGGTATGCAGCTATTGAAAAGCATATGCAAAGATTAACCAAAAAAAATCCAGCTGCCAGCAGGTGTTGCTGTACTGTTTTGTTTGGTGTTCTAGCATCCAGGTGTAGGGTGGCAGTGCACAGGACTCCTGAAGTTCCACTGTTGTTGCCAGGCTCCAGAAACTGCCTGTATTTTACTCTAATAATGAGAATATGGGAGAGAGAAACTCTCCAGTTTCTGGATAGCATATTCCAGAGCTGTCAGAAACCATTAGGAAAAATATATCGCTAGGAGCTGAACTGACATTAGGCCTGCTGAACCTGCTTTGAGCCCCAACTAAGTTGTTTCATGCTACTGTTATTGGAACACATCTCTTGGCTGGACATGGATGATAGAAAATTAACTATCATACTTGGAAATGTTATGTACCGTAAATTCAGCTGTAAAAACAGCAGAGAGATGAGTCCCACTCTTCTGGACTAGGGTAAGAGGCAAAAGAGCTGCTTTAATATAAAATTTCACTGCTGTTGAGCCTAACTCCCCCTGTACATCTTCTCTAGAAGGATTAGAGGGCATGAATTTGGCTTAGATGACCTATGGAGGTCCCTTCCAGTCCTATTTCTCTATGATTCTAATTGTTTGAACTGCAGCAGTCAGAGAATGAAGGAGGTTGTAGGCTGTATCCTCAGAAGACAAATTAGTTTGGATAAGTGCCTGAAATTTCAAATACTGATTCAGCTGAAATCAAATCTGGAACAAAAAGCATGAACATTCATATATAATAATATACACACATGCATGGGTGGATCTAGAATTTTGAAAAGGGGGCACAGATGGTGTGATGCATCGTCACATAAAACACACACTTTTCTCTGGGTAAAAAGAAACCAAAAGCTTTACTAATATGCTAGGGGCTTAAGACCATGTAATTTATTTTAAGACCAAAGAAATATCAAATATAACTTTATTGGAATGTGCATTAATTTGCTACTGCATATATTATGTATAAAATGCAACAAATGAGGTAAAATTAATCAAAAGTTGTTTCTGTAGTTCTGTTGTCATTAGAATTAAACATCTCTTTTGGGTTTATAACAGTAATCTAGTCTCCTTGAGCATGTTGACAGGACATCCAATGCTTCACTGAAAGTTATTTCCACACCTGAGTTGTTTCTACACCGAAGTTGATGTTTTTAGCTAGAGTTAAAAACAGTCTGCAGTGCTGTGAAGTATGAGCTACATTAAGAGGAGTAGTGAATAGCAGGGTTGAAGAAGAAGAATAGCTTGATTAGTGGAATATCAAGACTATTAAAAAAGTGAGAGGATCATTAACACCTCTGGGATGGGGAACTGAGAAAGATGAGGTGGATTAGAATAAGCCATGAAGTCAAGTGACTCCCTCACTGTTGCTGCTGCTATCAGCCAGTTGGTTTTAAACTTTGAATGGAGCAGGAATAAAAAGGGGGTACAACTGCACCTCCTCTGGGTTCACTCCTGCATATTTACCAGACTACATACACTTATCATACTATATTGGAAGCACATCAGGTAGTGAGGAAATGGAGGGAGACTTTTTCCTGTTTTGACTCAGGATACCTGGAACTTTTAGGGTAACTTATTTTGGTTTTGGTTTAAACTCTGCCAAGTGCTCTGGTAATCCTACCTGTTTCTGCTAAAATGGCAAACAATAAACGAGTTAATAAAATCACCTCATAGCCACTTGGGTATACTGAAGAGGACCAAGATTCTCTTAATTTAATAAACCGATTTAAGAATCCCAGCCAGAGAATGGGGGACTTGTGGAGCTATAACGCCTCGGATTAGTCTACAGCCTGACTCCTTTAAGCGCTCAAAATTGCATATACACACACACCGGAGACTTAAGTAAAATGAGATAACAATAATATATTGTAATACAAATGGCAAAAATGAACACATGAACTTGACAGTTTAACAGGTATCTACAAGGAGTCTATGGACATGGCAGTAGAGGCAGTCTGAGTAACACAAACGCACAGAGAGCAGGATGGCTCTGATCTGTGCTCCGCCAGATGGCTCACTGCTCTCTGTCACAGTCTGTCAGTGGACAGGATCTGTCCTTGCTCCCTCCTTCGTCCTCGTGGAGCTTCCCTCAGTCTTATCCCTTTAGGGACCTGGACTCTCCACAACTGAGGGTGGGGTGTCGCTTTACCCTCCTTCTGGTGATCCGGTGGGTTGGTCTCCTTGGGCTAAGATCCAGTTCCCAAAGGCTCCCTCAGGGTCTTCATTAATCCAACAACCAACCAGGCAGACTTATGTCCCAGCTTTTGATTGCCTTATGCTAGTCTCTCGCCATACTTCAGACAACTGCATCCACAGAAGCTTCTCACAATTACACCCCACAGGCACACACCAAGTGAACCCAACACACACACCACACACAGACCCATAGTTGCAAACCCCTTCTTTCTCAGTGGTCCCACCACTCCTGTCCAGCTTTTCCTCTAAGCTGTGCGGTGTGCGCAGCCATGCAAGTGCACTCATGCTGCGCTGCCCGGTGCGCCTGTGCAGCCACGCATACCATGCAACTTAGAGGGAACGCTGCTCCTGTCTATCACTTGAGTGTCCAGTTGCTTGGCCGGGGCAGTGCCAGTTATACATCAATCATGTTTATAACCAATCAGTTATCAAATCACCTCAGAAAGTGAGCAGCTTACCATAGTTACAATTTGTACCACTGCTAGGATCTTTACTTAGCTTATTCCACTCAGTGAAAGTAGGCCATGGCATCCTCAGAGTCAAGAGTTCACTAAGTCCAGAGCTTTCCCTCCTGACTCCTAGTCAAAGCAAATATTACATCCACAAGCAGTTTTTCAATCACCTGTACCACGAGGGAAGTCAAGGCCAAACGGGTAAACATAAACAGTATTGAAGAAAGGCTGGGATAAAGGCATCTCTCCCCCTACTCCTAACCCTTTGCCTTGCCCTTTTTCTTTGCTCCGTAATGGCTGTAATTCTGTGCACTGCTATGTAGGTATCCGGCCTGCGCATCTATGTAGCAGCCCACTTCCTAGTCATGGTTATGTAACTTCCCCACTGTTGGCATCCTCCAGAATTCGCTGTTAGACTCAGGGATTAACACATTGGCAAACTAGGTACAATCCTAGGACTCTAAATGAAGAAGGGTCACAGTTGTGTTTATTTTACATGTTGTAATAAGTGGAAAAAAGCAATATAAATATACAGTATTAAGTAGGCACCCATAAGTTTGTTTGTCTGTGGCCCACTAAAGGGTTAATCCAGCCACAGTTAGACTCATCTTCCTCACACTGAGGTATTGACAGGGTCTTCCAGTGTTTAGGACCTTTCTTCTGTCCTATAGAGTAAGTCTCCAATTTTTTTCTGTTTGTAGACATAGCATGTCTTTCATTAGGACAGAGACTTCACACTATAAGGACTAGATATAATTATTTTTAGAAAAGATAAATGCTGAAGCTATCGCAGTCCCAGCAGAGAAGCTGTCAATGTAGCCTGCACTGTGAACTGTGGCAGAGTCCAACTTTGATCTGTACCATTGCATCTGTGAACAAAATGTTCTTGCCTTGAATAGTAAAGTTGCTTTACATCATGCAGTGTTATTCAAAGTGTTTTGATATCTTTTGAAATTCCAACTACTCACTGAATATAACCTTTAATCAAAAGTGCCTAACCATGGCCCAGGCAGGAAAACACTTTTAGTTACCTAGACACTGAACGCAGAGTGATTCATTTTCTCAATTTGAAGATTGTTATAATGAAAACTATACCTGGCAGAGTGGGAGGTAATCTATTTAAGAAAAAAAATTGCAATAATTTAGGAAGGAGTACATGAAAAACTGACTTTTATTCAATTTCAGTGAAATATATTAGATGTGATTTTGATCTGTTAAGTACATAAAAATTTGAAGCAACTTCACTGAAGAATCAACTTTTAATTTGCATGCAATCAAACTCTGACTTAATAGAATAGGACCGTGCATTTATTTTGCATTGAAAACTTCCATTTTTAAATTAAGTATAATTTTTTTGGGGGGGGGGTTGCTTAAATATGAATGACCTCCTGTGGCAGGTCTGTCTCTAGGGGTGCTGTGACCTCCCCTAGCGCCCTTGCCTACCATGCCAACCTGGGTCTTGAATGCACCCTCTATCTCGCCTGCCAAGTCTTTGATCTTATACTATTAATGGGAGGCTGCCTTCCTTGGCATGGGGCCGGTCTTGCTATACCAGGAGCCTGTTCTACTCTCTGGGCTGGCTCCCTCCCACCAGGGCCTACTTGATATGCGCGCTCCTTCTCGGGGGGGGGAGGGGGGGGTCCTGCTCAAGATACTCGCCCCCTCTCCTGGGCCTGCTCAATATATGCACCCTCCCCTGGGGCTTCACTCCGTACTCGCCTGCTCCTGGGGGCTTCTCAATGGGCTTGCCCCCTTCCGGGGCTTCCCCCTTACAGGCAGTGCCCCACTGGGGCCTGCCTCCCGTACGTCCCGTGGTCACCCACACTCAGGCCTATGCCTCGTGCTTCCCATGATCTCTATGCCTTGCATTTTCCGTGGTCTCGCCCGCACTCGGGCCATGTCTCCCGCACTTCCCACAGTCAGGGCTCAGGTGGCCGAAGCCGTGCCTGGACCCCTGACCCACCGTCTGGGTCTTCCGCCCTGCTCGGGCTTCTCCGATTATCACCCACCACAGGGTTGGGATCAATGCATCCCCAAATGCAGCGCCACCCCGGTGCCAAACAGCTGTGCCTTCCCTGGCACTGTTCGCTGTGCCCATACAGGGCACCAGGAACCCCCACGCTACTGAGGAGCTCCCCTGAGGCCTCCTCCAACCCCTACAGCCTCACCTGGTCCTCTGGTGTTACTCAAACACCCCAAACAGAAACTCAAGACCATAAGTCTACTGCCTGAAACACAAAATAAGCCTTCTGGCTATAACCTCCGTTCAACGCCACCCTGGCTACTCTCTGTCTCCCTGTCAGGGTTCTCTCCATGGTGTATCATGAGGCTGACACTCGGGTGGTTGGGCTGCTCTGCTCTACGGCAGAGCTTCCTGCTGTTCAGGCTGCCAGAGGGGAACTGGCTCTGGCCTTAGCCTTCTCTGTTTATAAAGGCCAGACCCTGCCCCCTGGTGGTCAGCTGACCCAATTAGTTGCCATAGCAACTGGCACCTGCTGCCCTAATGAATGGCAGCTAAACCCATTTACTACTATTCAGTAGCAGGCAACCTAGTGCCCTGCTACGCCTCCAGTGGCTTGAAAAGTATGTGCAAAACCAGAACTTTGGGTATCTTACGTTCATCAGGAAAGCATTAACCAAAGTGTTTTATTTCCTTAATATAGAATTCAACTAAATTGTTGAGTAAAGAAATATAGAGAATAAAATGAACATCTTTGAGATGCCAGTAGGTAAACTAAAGCTGTTTAACAACATCGCCAGCTGTACTTGAACCCCTGCTAAGTCAGCTATTCCCTGAAGTACATTTAAAGTTAAAACATGGTGATGGAGTTAGACATATAAGGGTAACAGAGGCCATTCTGAAATGAATTTCTTTTGACATAAGTTTCTTCTTGTGATTTAAACTCTTGAGTTTCAAATGTCTTGAACAACCAGTGATAATGAGATAAATGTAGACTTTGAAAAATAAGCAGGGAGCATACACATTTGAGACTACACAATAAGCAGGGAGCATACACATTTGCTCTGGTAGTAGGGGAGGGGAGGGGGGCACTTTAATTTGAGCTGCTTCAAGAGCCACTCTAATTAAAGCACCTGGAGTGTCTCATGTATCAACATTCCCACACTGAAAACTGGTGACAGGGACTCTTTAGCTAATGCTTGTTGAATGAGCTAATTAAAGCACCCCCACTGCCATTTTTCAGCGTGGAGATGCTGATACATGAGACGTTGGAGTCTGCAGGAGCCCAGTAATTACCACACTCCAGCAGACTCGATTAATTGAGTCAGCTTTGATGCACTATAATTATAGCACATTGGAGCAGCCTCACTGCACATGTATAGGTGCCCAAAGTTACCTTTTCCTGAAAGGACAGATGTGAGAGCAGGGAACAAATCCTGGAAAAAATGCAAAACAGCTGTATTACAATGAGATTGATTAATATGAAGAAGGAGATTTTCAGTGGCATAAAGGACATGGGCTTTGAATTTCCCTTTGAAAATTGCTTCCCAACAGAATTCAGAAAACAATTGTATTCGTTATTGAAATGCCATACAGAAATACCAGCACAACATTAAAGGATCTAAAAGCAAAGTGAACAGTCCAAATACTTAATCAAGGAAACAGCATCCCACTCAAAGGCTTCTGAGACAAGCACCCATGAAACAGAACTTTGGGGAAGTTACACACTGATACAAGGAATCCCCTTCCTAATAATACAAAATATAACATGGAGTGGAATAGAAAGACTAATAGAAGAGAAAAAGCATTAAATTAGGCCAAAAAAATAGTTAAGAATAAAGCAACCAAATGACTTTGGCCAAGGTTTGCCAAGAGAATGATTTCACAACCAAAGACCCTAAAATAAGACATTGTTGACCCCAGGCCTGGACCTAAAATAATACTTCTTCTTTACCAGTCCCTTGCAGTCGGGGATGGTTGTCTTCCATGATTGCCTTATCTCTATGCAAAGATGACTAATGAGGCCTATCCAGGATTCAAAAGTATGCGCAAAACCAGAACTTTGGGTATCTTACGTTCATCAGGAAAGCATTAACCAAAGTGTTTTATTTCCTTAATATAGAATTCAACTAAATTGTTGAGTAAAGAAATATAGAGAATAAAATGATTGACAGACCTTAATGCAGCTCAGACACGTATTTATGGGTGGGGTGGGTAGTGCTGGATTCTTCATTTGATCTACAACATGCTGTTTCTGCTGCTCCCACTTTTCCATCTCCTGTTATTGTCATGAGGATTCAAAGTACTGAGATCCCTGAAGCAGACTCTTCCTCCATTTGGAGAAGTCCTGAGTGATAGTCTCCCGTGAGTGGACATTGATGTTGCATTTTTTAAAGCTGGCATTGAGAATGTCCCTTTTGAATGTCTGCTCTCCTCTTGAGCATATGTTTTATCTGAGCTGAGAGACTAAAACTTGCTTTGGAAGTCTGGAGTCAGACACCTGTATGACATGACCAGCCCAAAGAAGTTGATGCTGGATGGTCATTGCCTCAATACTTGTGGTGTTTGCTTGCAGGAGGACACTAACACTAGTGCATCTCTCTTCCAACTGGATTTGGAAACTTCCTCAGGCAGCATTGATAGTACTTCTCCAACATTTTAGATGTTTCCTTTACGTTGTTCATGACAGCTCTGTACAGCAAGGTGAGGATCACAACTGCTTGATAAACCATGACCTTGGTTTTGGATCTGATGTTGAGATCTTCAAACACCTGTTTATTCAGGCATCCAAAGGCTGCACTTCCACATTTGAGGCAATGTTGGATCTCTTTGTCAATGTTGGATTTCTTTGTTGATGTCAGTCTTCTGCAAGAGATGGCTTCCAAGGTATGAGAAATACTCAAAGTTCCCCAGAGACTGTTCATTAAGAGCTTGTTGGAGAAGGAGCTTAGTCTTCTTAATATTAAGCATCAGTCCCATTTTCTCATATGTTTATGATGTAAAAACATCAATTATTGCCTGATGGTCTGCTTCTGAATGAGTGCATACTACAGCATCATCAGTGTACTGGAGCTCAATGATTGTGGTGAGGGTAGTCTTGTTTTGGCTTGGAATGAGATGAAGTTAAAGAGCTTACCATCCATTCAGTATTTTAGCTCCACACCAGCTGGAAGCTTGTTTGTGGTCAGATGTAACATCCTGGCAAGGAATATTAAGAAAAGTGTTGAAGTGATGACGCAAACTTGCTTAACTCCCATTTTAACCTCAAAGGGATCTGTGATAGATCCATTATCAAGAACTACCATTTGCATACTGTCATGGAACAGGCAGAAAATGGTGACAAATTTCAGTGGGCATCCATAGTTCAGATGGATCCTCCACAACACTTCTCAGCTGACAGAGTTAAAAGCTTTTGTGAGGTCAAAGAAGGTCATGTTGAGAGGCTTATGTTGTTTCGAATATTTCTCCTGCAGGTGATGTGCTGTGAAGATTGTCAGTTGTGCCTGTTGATACCCTAAACCCACACTGAGATTCACAGATGTAGGGTCAGAAGAGACCTATGTAGATTATCAAGTCCAACCCCCTGCCCTGGGCAGGAATGAATACTGGGCTTATATAACCCCTGGTAGGTTTGAGCTCATATGACCCCAGGTAGGTAATTAAGAAGCCTCCTCTTAAAGACCCCCAAGCTAGGAGCCAGCACCACTTCTCTTGGAAGTTGGTTCTAGATCCTAGCTGCCCTGACTGTGAAGTAGTGTCTTCCAATGTCCAGCCTGAACCTACTCTCAAACAACTTATGGCCATTATTCCTTGTTACTCGGGGAGGTGCTCAGGGGAACAGGGTCTCACCCATTCCCCTCTGGTCCCCCCGGTAAGTTTATAGATGGCCACCAGGTCCCCTCTCAGCCTTCTCTTGTGAAGGCTGAATAGATTCAGGTCCTGTAGCCCTCTCTTCATAGGGTCTGCCCTGCTGTCCCTGGATCATGCGAGTGGTCCTCCTCTGGACCCTCTCGATGCTGACCACGTACCTCCTGAAGTGTGGTGCCCAGAACTGGATGCAGTACTCCAACTATGGCCTGACCAGTGTTGCCTAGAGGGGGAGGATCACCTCCTTGGCCCTGCTTGTGATGCATCTGTGGATGCATGACAAGGTGCGGTTACCTTTACTGACTGCATCCTCACATTGGTGGCCCATGTTCATTTTGGAATTGATAAGGACTCCAAGATCCCTTTCTGTCACTGTGCTTTCAAGAAGGGAGTTTTCTAGCCTATAGGTATGCTGCTCGTTCTTACTGCCTAAGTGCAGTACCCTGCACTTGTCAGTACAGTACCATCCTATTCTCATTTGCCCACCCCTGTAACCTATCCAGGTCCAGTTGTATGCTGTCTCTCCCTTCCAGTGTGCTCGCCTCACCCCAAATCTTGGTGTCATCAATGAATTTGAACAGGGTGTTTTTCACCCCCTCGTCCAAGGCATTGATGAAGAAATTGAACAGTACGGGCCCAAGCCCTGGGGGTGTCTACTTCCCACATCCCTCCAGGCTGAATATGGCCCGTCCACCACCACTCTCTGGGTGCGTCCGCGGCCCCCTCAGCCAATTTGCGATACATCTGACTGTGTAGGCATCAATGCCACAGTTGCCTAGCTTTTTAATGAGAGTGGGGTGGGAGACACTTTCAAAGGCCTTCCTGAAGTCCAGAAAGACTACATCTACTGTGCCACCTGCATCCAATGATTTTGTGATCTGATTGTAGAAGGCAATCAGGTTGGTCTGACAGGATCTGCCCCAAATGAACCCATGCTGGTTACCCCTGAGCATCATCCCCCTTGCTGGTCCTTCCCAGATGTGCTCCTGGATAATTTTCTCAAAGAGCTTCCCCAGGATCGAAGTAAGACTAATGGGCCTATAGTTGCCTGGTCCTCCCTCCTCCCTTTTTTGAAAATGGGGACCACATTGGCCTTCTTCCAGTCTTCTGGCACCTGGCCAGAGTACCATGAGTGCTCGTAAAGCTGTGCCAGGGGGCCCGCGATGATCCCTGCCAATTCCCTCAGCACCCTGGGGTGGAGGGCATCTGGACCTGCTGATTTGAACATGTCCAGCCCCTCCAGAAGTTTACTAACTTGGTCCTTCCTGCCCTAGGCCTGGCACAGTCTCTCCTGTGTCCATCCTGAATCCCAGTGGGGGAGATGTCCCGGTCCCTGCACAAAAAAATGAAGGCAAAGAATTTGTTTAAAAGTCTGCCTTTTCCTCTGGTGCAACCACCAGATTGGCAAGCATATCCTGCAGGGGCCCCATGTTACCCAGTGACCTATATATTTAGAAAAGGACTTTTTTTGTTGTCTTTGATCCTTGATGCAAGCCCTAATTCCGTATTTGCCTTAGTTTTCCTAGCAGCCCCCCTACAGGCCTGACCGATGAAGGTATACGTAGGAGGTGTACACCCAGGGAGCCCTTCCCTTCCACTGGGTGTACGACTTCTTTTTGGCTTTCAGGCATTCCTGAATGCTTCTAGTGAGCCAGGGGGGCTTTTGAGCAGCTTTGCCCCCTTTGAGTCTCATTGGGACTGTCATCCCTTGGGCTCAGAGGATCGGCTCCTTAAGGAATGACCACTCGTCTTGGACACCCAGTTCCTCTATCCTCCAAGACCCCAGTGCCCCTCCTACCAATCTCTTCAACTCACTGAAGTTAGCCCTCTTGAAGTCAAGGGCTACTGCCTTGCTGCAGGCCCTTGACACCCTGCGCTGGGTCCAGTAGGGCATTCCTCCTGGTGGGACTGTGCACCTCCTGGGTTAGGTGGAGGTCCTGTATCTCAGCAACGAACCTTCATGAGCAGTCAGACCTGGCTGACTGCTCCTTCCAGCAGATGTCCCAAGTAATTCCAGGAGCAGCACTTCAGCAAGTGGGAGGAAATAGTTCAGAAAGGTTCTCATAATGATCTTTCCTTTGGTGGACAGCAAGGCAAGCTCACTTTAGTTTCCACAGTCAGGCTTGTCTCCTTTTTGAAGACTGTTAGAATCATGGTATCCCTGAGGTTGTCTGAGCATTTTCTCATCATTCCAGATCCTTAAGATGAGGGCATGGAGCTGTGATGTAGGCTCCTTTCCTCCCTATTTTAAGATTTCAGTGGGGATTTCATCTGCTCCAGATGCCTTGTTGTTCTTCATCTTCTTGATGGCTTTCCTCACTTTGGCAATGGTAATAACAAGATCATCTCTGATGGGTGCTGGGGGATGGAGTTGAGAACACTTTCATCAACAGCAGTATTTCAGTTGAGGAGGTCTTCAAAAAGCTCCTTCCCACAGGCATTGGTGGCTCTCCTTTCCTTGATCAGGTCTCCTCCAACCTTAGGTCTCAAGGGGGTTGGTTCCTTAGTGCTCAGACCATAGATGGCTTTGGTGGCACTGAAGAAGCAACACAAATCATGGATGACAGCCAGATGTTGAATCTCCTTAGCCTTATCTTTCCACCATTTGTTTTTCATAGCATGCATCTACCTTTAGACTTCTTCCTTGGCTTGTTGGAGATTCAATTTCTTTTGCTTGGAGTTGGTGTTGTTTTCCAAGCACGAAAGACCTTGTGCTTGTGATCAATCAACTCTTGGATTTCCTGGTCATTCTCATCAAACCAGTCTTGATGTTTCCTAATACAAAATCTAAGTATTTTTTCACAGGTACTGATGATGGTGGCCTTGAGGGAACCCCACATGCTGTTGACATTCTTTCATTGTTCTTGATTGGAATTCACCAGTTTTTCATTGAGGCACTGATGGAAGAGGTCTTACTTGCTTGGCTCCTTGAGTCCATCAATGTTGATCTTCTGTCAGCATTGCTTCTGTTGCAGTCATCATCTGGGAGTCAGTCTGAGTGACATAATTGAGCGGATGAGTCAGTGATCAGTCCAGCAGTCATCAGCTCCTAGCATAGCTCTGGTGATGTGGACATCTTTGCCATCCTGGACACAGATAATGACAGTGCCAGTGCTTAGATTATGGGTGTTCCCATGATGTCTTGTACCCATTTTTATGGAAGAACAGGGTGTTGGTGATTGTGATCTCATGGTCTGTCAAAAGGGAGGATGCCATTAGAATGTCCTACCCCTTTCTTGTTGATGGTTCTGTTCCAGAGGTCAGAGTCTCCCTCTGAGGAGAATAAGTCCGTCTCCCTCCAGAATGTCAGAAAGGACTTCATCAAAGTTTTCATAGAATTCCTCTTTGGTTTCATTGGCAGTGTCAAGAGTTGAGGCATATGCACTGATGACAGTGGCATGTTGGCTCCCTGCCAGTTTAAGGAGTCATGAGACACTCATTAATTCTGATAGGGAACTCATTGAGTTGATTTATGAGTTCATTCTTAATGGCAAAATGAGCTGTGTGAAGTTGACCTTATGCTTCTTGTTTACCCTTCCAGAAAAAGGTATAGTCGCCTCCATGTACTTTGATCTCACTCAGTGCAGCTACCTCAATGGTGTGTTGCCTGAGTTCTCAGGCCATGGTTGCAATGTTCTGGGTGTTCACTAAGAGGGCTGTCTATGAGGGTACTGATGTTCCAGGTCCTGAAAATAATGGTGCGTCTTTGCTGGTATTTTTGGCTACAGTAAAGGCCATCCCACTGGACATGGTTATCAATGATGGATTAAGATTTATTGGGGCCCTGGGCAAACAGAAAACTGGATGCCCTCCACCCGGTGAGGGCAGGTTCTCTCTGCACCTGTCAGGGGGCTGTGGCTTGGCCTTCTGAGCAGGTAAGCCAGAAGGCATGAGCACTGATGAGGTGAAGACAGCCCCAGGCCCATCCTGGCCTTTGCCCAGAGAGTGTTGTGCAGCTGGGGTTGTGGTTCCCCAGTGCTGCAGGATGTGCTGAAACCTAGGCTGGGTCCAGTCTGGGATGGGGAGGGCACAGGCTCCACTCTGCCTATGACTATTCTCATCCTGTTCTCTTATTGCTGTATGCTGTGGTTCCTGTGTTTCACCCCAGGTAAAGGTTGCATTTCAATGGCTGGTGAGCTACTTCATACTTTTTTTCTTCAGACCATATGAAAACGTACAACACACTCTAAGATTTTTAGAGAACAGATTCTCTATAAATGCCCAGTAAACATACACATACCTATTTTAGCATTAAAATGTATGCAATGGATGAGCATTTACTATTTATGTTAATGACATTTAAGCTAAAACCTAGAGGTGTAACATGACAAAAAGGTACTCTGGGCAGTCTTTTCCCCCCTCTCCCTCTAGGCAACACACAAGAGTATCAGCAAGCAAGGTCATGGGCAATGCATGTCATGAAGTGCGAAGTATTCTGGGAACTGTAGTTTTCTAAAGCAGCAGCTTGAAGCATGGTAGCCTGGCTTTCAGTGATTTCTTCACTGACAACATTTGATCCTTCAAAATCTCTAAAAATCAGACCCTACATGTCTCAATCTGGGTACCCCAGAATTGGAGCGCTGAAAAACAGGTTGACTGGGGGGGAAAGTGTTATTAATCTTGGCTTTCCCACCTGTAAAATGGGAATGATACCTATTTTCTACATAAAAATGGCCAAAATCATGGTTTGGACTTCACAGGTCTTACCAGATGTAGCTGAGGCAAGGGAGTTAGGAGGAGAGAACTCCTTGCTTGCCCCTTCTCCCCTACTTGCACACTGGCAAAAGTCTCTTCTGGCTCCTGGCACTGCAGCCAAAATGCTGGATATCGCACCACCAGGTTCACTGTCTGGCTGCAGCGACCTGGAAGTCCGAGAAGGAGGTACCCGGTTTCTGGTGGGGAAGCTCTGGCTGGGGATGGAAGTGACACTGCACAGGGATTGAGATCAGGGGAACACCATGTTCCAGGTGGAGAGAGGTCTGCCTTCTCCTGCAGGGATCATGAGCCACAGCTGGTTGGGGAGTATTTGTTCTGACTGCCTGGATGTCTCAAGTGGTGGAAGAAAAAGGGCAATAGAAATGAAAGAAGAGACCCCCAGAAGATGGCTGGTGGGACATGTGCCAGAAATGGGTGAGAGGGAGCCAGACTGCCTGAGTTTCTGTATTTTCATAGAGAATGGACTATTGGGGATCCCTGGCATGTAGCTAGGGACTTACTGGTAAAGGGTTCCTCTGGTTAGCCTAATGGACGGAAGTATGGATGACACTATGGCCACAGCCAGAGTCCTGCATGACAATAACAAATGGAGGTCCATGGTAGAAGTGTAGTGGTGGAGGACCCCCAGTCTGGACCCCATAAATGTCAGGCCAGTAGGCATATCAGGACAGAAAAAGCTGAACAGGGTGGATGCCTAAATTGGGTGGGGAATTGTTTTTCATGGAGGACAATCCTCCTAATTCCTTTTTCCATCAAGCCAAGGTGGGAAAAAGTCTCAGTGAGAAGTGGGCCTCCTTCAGGAAGGGCGGTTGGAGGAGTGGCTGTGCCATTGGGCTGGCCCTGACACACCAGGTATTACTTTTACAGGGATCATGACATGAACACTTCTTTTATGGCCAGCAGGACAGAAAAATCAAAACAAACTGAAGATGTAAGAGAGCCACTGCATGACCATCCTGCAGCACACAAATGTCTGAAGTCACACAGGATCTTCCTTACCAACACCCAACCTGTTGATGCCACACCCAAGCAAACACAACAACAGATGTGGAGCGAGAGGCTGAAGAAAATACCTGACAGCGAACAAATGGACATTCCAGCAACTGAGCCCTTACCACCAGGGGCTGATGAACAGTGGCAAAGGTGGCAACGTCTCAACTGCCTATATACTATGTTGGACGATCCAAGGAACTAATGAAGAAGTGGGACTATACCAGGGATGGACAAAATGGCAGATCCAGAGAGTGGCCAGACTCCATTTGCAATCAGCCTCTCCCTGTGTTGCTGCTGCCAGTTTCCATGGAAACCCCAATTAGTAGTGGTGGCTCCGTGACAGCATGGAGCCAGGGATTCCATAGAGACCGGTCCCAGCAGTGCTGGCAGGATGCACGGCTGGACAGGGAGCTGCTCCATGGCCAGGGCCAGGATCTTGCAATGGTGACAGCGTGGTCTGGAGGCAGGGTGGAGCCCTGATCCACTGACTACATGCCCCTACCCAGGGTGTGCGGGCAGTGGATCATAGCTCTGCCCTAGCTCTGGATCATGCTGTTACTGCTACAAGATCCCAGCCCCAGAGCAGCTCCCTCAGTGTCCATGAAATCCCTGGCCTCATGCTGTCATGGCACCACTGCTACTGGGGTGTCCGTGGAAACAGGCTGTTGCAATGCAGGCAGGGGCTGCTGGGAAATGGAGTTTGCCGCAGGCCCAATCCAGCCCACAGATCAGAGGTTGCACATCCCTGGGCTATACCATTGGTTTAATCACCTGTGATTGTGGCACAGAGCCTCAGACTATGCAATACCTGCTGCAGTGCCCGCTGCTTGAAGGCACGTGCACAGCGAAAGACCTCGCAAAATACAATTAATGAGCACAAGCCCAAGCACAACAAAATGGTCAAATGTGGTGCAGAGACACAAGAAGAGGAAGACACAAATGAAATGAGCATTAATTACAATATATTGGCATTTCCTACTAATGCATTTCTGTTTCAGGAGCAAGCTGCTACTGCTGTTGTGTACTGTGGGCTGGAGACCGTGACACAGTAAATACTCTCAATGGACCGTGCTGTTGACAGCTTTCACTTACACTTGCCAGAAATATGCATTAAGCACTTACATCCGCATAAACTTTGTGATGTGTCAGAAGATAGATTATTTATCAGGAAACACTGCATGCCTGCAGGTTCAGTTGCAAACAGCAGAACAGCACAGCATGATTTTTTTCTATAGCGTTTATTTAGTTTCTATGAAGTTTGAAGCCTGGTAGCAGCTTCTTGATGGATCTCTGTGTCAGAATTAATATTCTTGTGAACAAAAGGAATGTCACTCTTCAGGAAGAAAGATGAAGAAGCAAACTTGCTCTAAACTAAAGACAAGAACATGTTATTGGAACAATATTGGGCTCAGATGATCCCTCCAAATAGTGCTTCTTCATTTAGGCTGCAAGTGTAGAAATAAGATGAGTAGAAATATTCTAATACCCTTAGGAAAAATGCAGTTGTCATGACATTGGAATATGTGTCAATCCAGGGAGAGACTGTCCTTTATTGCTGAGTTGCTAATTATTCACAGAAAGATTAAAGCTGAATGTCTGTTTCCCAAATGATTCCTTATTATGCTCTGAATTAAAAATACATTAAATGGAAAGCTGCTGATGTGGCAAGAGGGACTATCTATGCTAGTATGAGGCTGCAAGATTCAGTCATGTTATTTATGTAGAGAAAGGAGGAGGCTGGGAAAACAAAGTGATAACATAACAAAGAATAAAAAGTCTACTGCAGCATTTCACCGTCTCGGGGACTGTCCCATTTGGGTCTGATTTATCCCTAACCAGACACTTTGTTCAGTTATGAACAAAGGCAGATAGAATTTGATCTGGGAGTACCAAGAGAGTTACTTATTCATGTAAATGGAGTTACTCTAAAATTCTGGTTGTTGAACTGAGGCTAGTGTAATTCAAGATTAGCTGGAAGCTAGATTTCCTGGATTTCCTGGATTTTGACGCCACAAAGGAGTGTTATGGGGACATATGCATGGACCAGATTCTATTCCTTCTATTAGATCAGTGATTCCAAAAAGGCATGCTGCGGCATGTTACCAAGAACAGCAGAAGCAAACTATGAAAAATGGTGCTTTTTTTGTATATTAAGATGGGGAGACAGTGTATGTGCAGAGTAAGACACAGTAGAGTGCAGCATAGCCAGTCAGAGCATGACAGTGGTTGTTTCCAGGTGTCTGGTCCCAACATAGCTCCCCAGAAGCTGGAAGCTGCATTGAATTTTACATCCAAGAAGTGGAAGGCTGGGAGAAGTGGTGGGACCAGGACCCCCAGGGACATGGCCACGTTATGTATCCAGGCACTCAGCATCGCTAACATGCCACAGCACGCCTTTTTGGAATCACTGATCTAATAGAAGGAATAGAATCTGGTCGTGTGTCCCAAGTATTAAAAGTTTGGGAAACTCTGTATTAGATGTGTAAGTGGACTTAGGTTACTAAGTGTAAGCCTGTTTCATCCTTCTTTAGCCCCTGCAAAACTGTTGATACAAAAGGGAGATGGGTTCTCATCCTTCTCTTTGCTGCTTTCTTATGAACCAAACTTAAGGGCTAGATGGGGTTTTTAGAAAAATAGAGGCACTAATGCATTGTTCAGGGATTTGAACAGGTTGGAACTGAATTACATTTAGATACCCAATGGGTGAAATAGAAAATGGCTGATGAAGTATGACCTGCATAACACAATCTCATGACAAATCAGTCCAAACTTTTGGTTGAACAGAATTTAAGAGAAAAGATTATCCTAAACCTTAAAATCAGGATAGGACATCAGATCCCTTGATAATCTTTTTCAGTGGCAATTACCTTCTTCTTGTTTTTAAGAAGAGCTGAATTTCCTTTTCAATATTTTCCAACTCTAAATATTAGTCAGCGAGTGTTGATCAGCACAATAAATCATGCACTCTGTAAACTGCTGGTATGTAAAATGTGTCTTTTATATGACTGATTTTACTGATGTATTAGACAGTTTATTGGATAAATTGTCTCAAACCACTTCCTTTGGTACTTGAGAGCAAACTGCCTTTCTACAAGTCCATGTCTCAGCCCAGTTTTACAGAAAACTTAACCGCTGCCCTCCCCCCATAAAACAAATGCAAATATTGGACACTTGCATAGTGTGGTTTCATCATGAAAGCTTGGCTGCTGCCACTAACCCTCGTCCAGGTTCCCTAATAGTTAACAATTTGTACTGAGATGGCAATCAAAACTAAGTCCATTGCTTTATCATATAGCTGTACTCCTTTATCCCTGAATAGTTTGACTACCCAATTTATTCTTCAAAGCTAAGCATTCTGTGAATTCTGATGGATAAGTTTCTTGTTTAAAGCATTCTAAAGACAGAGCTCCTTATTACTAACATACTATTTTTTGCAAGTAATTACTGGTCTTCCCATTCATATACGTTTAGTTATGTCTGAAATTATGCACTTCCCATTTTTGCCAACTGTGATATGCAGTTTATAACTACCATCAGGAAAAGCTTCTCAATCTGTTCTGAGCTTGATGATTTAATGAATTCCCTTCAAAATCCCATAACTCTAGTTTTTATTTCTATATTATAAAACACAGAGGTATACAATGTTCAGTGACTGGTCCTTGACTGGTCTCACCACCTGTCACTCCTTCCATGTCTCCCCAGAACCAGTCTGTCATTAAAACTCAGAGGTCAAGACAACTGTTACTTTTCCCAGAGAAAAGAACCAGAATTGAATGCCACACCCGACACATCCCTTTCTGACTCAGGCACTAGGTCACTGCCTCTAAATCTCTCTAAAATGCCACAAAAATGTGGTCTTGAACAAGGCTGACCCTTGATTGCATGGACACACCTAGTGAAGACTTTGTATGAAGAATCTGAATAGTTGATGGGCTTCCAATCCTAGATCATCTATTTTCTTACTAATTCCCTTTACAGGGAATTTTTTCTATCCTTAAAAATGTGATTCCTGATAAGCAACGCGAGTTGTTTTTGTGAATTAGCAGGGTGTTAGCATGTATACTGAAATACCTGATCTTTAGGAATAAATCAAATAATGAATGACATCTCTTACCTTATCTGAAATCAAATAAGTTTATGTACACCTGTGACAGGGGTGCCACTTTCGGAGCCTCTCTGGACACGTGGCTCCACCCCCCTGTAATGGGCTGACTGCCCGCCTACTCTCTCCTGCCACGCCTTGATCTTATTTATAAACGATGAATAATTGGAATTAGCAGGAGGCTGCCCATTCGTGTGCGCCCTGATGACAGGGGGTGCTGTCTGCGGCTCCTTTTCCTCCCCTGCACCGCAGCCCAAGCCCCGCCGATGGTGCTGGTGTAATCTGCCCTGTGCCATGCTATTATGCCACGACCCATTGTCTGCCTTCGGGGCCCCTTGGCACCTCTTCTCCCTCTTGGGGCTCCGCATCGCCCCTCCTCACCCTGAGTTCCTCACTACCCCCCTGCCTCCGGGGCTCCTCACTGCCCCCTGGCTCCGGGGCTCTTTGTCCTCTCTGGAGCCTCTCGCCCCCTCTGGGCTTCCCGCCCTCTCTGGGCCTGTACCGCACTTCTCACCCCCTCCAAGGCCTGTGTCGTGCTTTTTGCGCTTGTGCCACGCTTCCTGCGTTCCCTCGCCCTCTCGGGGCCTATGCCGCGCTTCCTGCGCTGCGCTGCGTCTCTCGTGCTCAGGGCTCAGGTGGCCCGTAGCTGTGCCTGGCCCTCTGACCCTTCCTCTGGGTCATGCACCCTACTGGGCAACCGTCCTTGTGGGCTGGGGTCCCAACCCCACACGCCGAGCACTTCTCCAGCGCTCTCTCGCTGTGCCCAGGGTGGCACAAAATGCCGTGCCACCCTGACACCGTTTGCTGTGCCCCAAATGGGCACCAGGAACCCCCAGATTATTGGGGAGCTCCTGTGAGGCCTCCTCACACCCCTACAGCCTTACCCGGTCCTCCGGTATAACCATAACTAAACCATGAGCCAAACAGCTATAATACAAACACAAGAAGCCTCCTGGCTTGTAACCCAAAGTCCGCACTCACTCAGCTCTTCACCAGACCCCATCTCATAATGTGGCCAGTCAGGACAGCCAGGTTGTAACCCTGGACTCTGTCTCATCAGCTCTCCCACCGAGCTCCTGGTCCTATGGCTGCCAGGGGGGAACTGGCTCTGGCCTTGGCCTTTTCTGTTTATAAAGGCCAGGCCCTGCTCCCTGGTGGTCAGCTGACCCACCCTGTTACCATGGTAACTCTCACCTGCTGCCCTGCTGAGTGGCAGCTTAGCCCATTCACTATCATTCAGTAGCAGGCACCCTTGTGCCCTGCTACAACACCCTAATCCCACAGTACAAGTGCCGTGTAGATACTCTTTAATAATAAGGCCCCATATTTCCACAACATCTTTTTCACAATTCCAGGATTTCCGATTTTGATTAAATAGTTGCACTGAGCATCTAATTTGTTTAAATATAATAGGGGGTGAAGGTTAAATACACGCACCCAGAAAATATGTGGAGAAAGGAAAGTGGAACCCTAAACGGCTGAAAGCAGGGAGTCCTTACCAATCTGCAAGAAGCGGCAAGCATGGGGGAAGAATCACCAGTATTGTTTTCCCAGTCTTCTCCCCTTCATCAACATACAAATACCCACATTTAAGGTGTTTAAATTATGCAAATGTATTTTTTAATTTGAAGAGCAGAGTGACTGAGGCAGAGAGAATGAAAGTGGCAGTGGACTGTATCCGAAGATCATCACAACAAAGCGAAAAGGTAGTCCTCAAAGGGTACATCTACATGCGTAGTTAGCACATAGCAACAAACTCAAGTGCAGTTTGTGTTAGAGTTTATTGCTCCCAAGTGCAGCATTTATACATATGCCCAGGACCACAGCAAGTTGAGCCGGGGTGCCCATGGTGCTGTTCCACTTTGACTCAACATGCTGTGGAGAGCCTGGATGGGGCATGAAGGTAGTACAGTACAGGCCTAGGTGGCAGGCAGCCCCCACACTGTGGCATCCTTATGCCGCAGGCAGCCTCAGTCACCATCTACATGGGCATTTTGTCTCACGTAACTACTCTGCTGTAGGATAGTACTTCTCCTGGACAGTACTATCCTACAGCAAAGTTGATTAATTTACTGTGCCCCAATACTGGTGCAGCGCTAATTAATCAGCTCCTCAGTAAAGCACACATGTAGATGCACCCAAAAGGAAAGAGTTGAGGATTCATAGATTCATATTAGGGATTGGAGATGATTATCCTAGAGTTTAGTTTGCAGTTTCAGTTAGACAATAAAAACCTACAAGTCTTCCGTTCTCTAAAAATAAGAAAATACCTGATCATCACTGGAGTGTCTTTGTAGTTCTGAAGCAGACAAGGTTCTTTGGGTAAATCTGACCAAATTTGAGTTGGCCTAATAAAAGATATCAAATTTACCCAAAGAACTGTGTCTGCTTATGTCCTTACTAGATCTGAATTTGTTTTCATTTGCTGATTATAATGTAACAATCTACAGTGACATCTTTAACTGTGAAGATTATTTCTAATTGCAAATAGTTGGTAAGTGGGTTAACAGATAAACCAAAGCTAGAAATGTGAACAATACTTTTTGGATTTGAAGCAAAGAGATTGTGCATGTAGTTGGATTATTTAGCTGCAAACATTTGTATCTGTTACTTTCACCCTCTTTTTTCTGGTTCCATCATCTTGTTAAGTTATCCAGCATTGGAAGCTGTATTCTGCATAATTAAATATAACCACATTTTTAACATTAAACTAGCTATGGTGCCTTAAGAACACAGCTGCCCTTACATACGATTCAACAGGAACATTTAAAGAAATCTTGTTGCTGTACACAGAACTTTTGTCTTTTTAATGTGATTAATTGCACAACATTCTGCAAGAGAAAATACCCTGACAGCTGAGAGCAAATTAGTTCATGTATCACAGACATTATGATCAGCCTTATGATTGTCCCTTTGCGCCCTCTGAAGGCAATAAGGGTAATCAAAGAAATAACTTGGACATTGGAAATGCATTGTAATAAAAAGTATGTAATCTTTTTACTACATATCCCATAATAAAAGGTATGCTACATCGGGCATGAATCTGGGCACATATCAAGAGAATAAAGATGTAATTAGAAACTTAGATTTATTGATGGGGATAATACCACTAAGATTTTAAAGCTGACACTTTTTGAGCTATGCCCTTGCTTCCTCTTTTGATCATTCATAAGCACTCATATACTATGGGGCTGGTAGTGCAGTTAAGAAATAAAATCCTTGCCAATTTGACTTGAGTCTGTCCTTGGTATTTTGAGGCTCTTATTGTTTCTGGTAGCATCCATATTGTACGAAGTACAGAAATCATGCACAGTCCCCATGCTGCAAAACTCACAGTCTAAATACAGAAGTAACCAGAAAAAAAGAGACAGTGCAGGGATATATCACTTTTACTAACGAACTCATGTCACTAGTGCTCAGGCTACTCCTCAAGCATAACCTGAGTAGTAAGTTTGTCACAGCCATTATAATATAAATTGGTTTAGAAAAGGAGAAAACTTGTGGATACATTCAGAAAAGTATTTCATGCTTGCCTATGTATTATGAGAACTTGGAGAGTCCATCCTACGAAGTTTAGAGCATCAATAGCCCCTGTTAAATTCTGTGGGAGTTAAGGGGGCTCAGCATCTCTGTAGGACGCCCTATCTCACCCAGAGACGCATGGAATTTCTGCCACAGAAGTTTGCAATGTCAGCTTTGATAACAACTGAGGTGCTTAGTTGTTTACCATACTTTGTTTTTTTTAATGATCATTGTACTGAACCAAGTTTTGTCCAAATTTCCTGCTGTTTCTGAAGTAAAATTCTCTCTGATTTGATTATGAAATTTGACTTGGATATTTTCCAAGTAGCAGTCGCCTTGCAAGCCAGAGAAGAGTTTTGTCATTACATTTCTTAGTAAACTGAGATTTAAGTACTCCTTGAATGAATGGCAGAGTTAGTTACAAATAACATTTGGAGATCACTGAAAATTTTTAACTACAACTGGAGTGAAAATCTTTCTTAATATCCTCAGTTAGTTCATGTCTTGGATTCCTTTGTGTTTTCTTGCCCACTCCAGTTTTACTAATGAAGAGAATTTCTTTCTTTTTTTGCTTGTCCACAGTAAATCAATTGTAAACTTCTCCCTGACTGTTTTTATGGTTTTGCCTTTAGGAGAAAGGATGTTCTTGTGATCAAGACATGGGAGTTGGAATTGGGAAATCAGGGTTGTATTCTCAGCTGTGCTAGAAACATCCTAAATTTCCTCTTTTTACATGCCGCTTGACACCCCTTTTCAATGGAAAGATTAATTCCCAATTAAGGCTGATGAACCAAACCTCACAGCTCCACTATGGGATTTGTTGTTGTTGTTGTAACAACCCTATGATATCAGTAGTTTGCTACATGTGCTCTCACATTGTAGGAAGGATGTTCTATCTACCACTTCTTCATTTTGATTCTGTGCATGTCTCCAAGTC
The DNA here is from genome assembly GCF_001723895.1 of Crocodylus porosus. Lineage (NCBI taxonomy): Eukaryota > Metazoa > Chordata > Crocodylia > Crocodylidae > Crocodylus > Crocodylus porosus. The sequence continues at coordinate 15,237,172 of NW_017728914.1, forward strand.
TTCCCTGGCTCCTCTCCTAATCATCATTTATTCTGTGATCTCCACTTGTAATTACTAACATCAGTCACACCATACTTTTCATTCCCACCTTACTTTCTGCTTCATGCATTTGATTAGTGTCTATGTTTTCTGCTCCATGCTGTAGGTCATGGCTGGGGGGAGAAAAACAAATGAGTTGGAATCCTCCTTCAGCCAAAAAAATGGCTGGAAATAATTCTGATCTTGCAGAGGGTAATTTACTGCAACCAACTTTGCCTTTGTTGCTAATCTCTCTTGCTATTGTCATTGCTCAATTCATGATTGTTTCCTGTATGACATTTATAAAGCAGCTACTGACCCAATAAGACTCCATATCTCATTTTCTGTGACTAATCTATGTGTATTTCTAGAGCAGTCTGCTTATTTAGGTTACCATTTCTTTGGCCTTAAGTGAGACAAATGATCAGAATATGTGTCTGTATTTAAGTTGGTTTTAAATGCCCCTATATTAGGGATTTTCAGTAGTTTAATTGAATCATTTTCCATAGGTAAGAAAAAGACAAAATACTAGATTGACCTTTGAGCTGATTCAACATGGATGCTTCTGGCTAAGGCAACCAAGTCCCTCCTGGGATCTTGTGAAGTTTCAAGAATAAATCAATGAAGCAACCAACACTGAATTCAGAAACTCTTTTTTTTTTCTTCCCCCTTGATTGGTTTGAAACTTAAAGTGGAGCTCCAGCTAATACTAGCAAGAAACCATGGGAAAATTAAGGTTTATGACAAATAAAAGTTAAATACTATAAGAGATGGGACCATGAGGTGAATTCAGATTTCTCGATTCTTTTGTGGAAGCTGAGTTTTGCTTAGACATAAGAGGCATGGCAGGCTGGCACCTTATAGAGTATCTCATTCAGAAAATGAGTATACAGTATAAGATGCCACTCTGTCCTGCCTTCTGTTCTGCTTCAGACTAATGTGGCTAACTACTTTTTTTTTTATATCATTATTTAATACTAGCCAGTTGCCCGTCAAGAATGATGGGGGGGGGCAGGTGGGGATGGAGCCCCGTTCCTCCCCCCATCCAGGCCCACTCCCCTATCCCTCCTGATGCTGGGGTCTGGGCCTGCTCCCCTGCTGCAATGATGGGGTAAGGGAGGAGCAGGTCCAGGCCCGATGAAGGAGAGGGCGAGACCCGAGGATGGTGTTAGAAATGGAGTATTGTTAGAAATGCACAGCTTGCATCTTGCACCTGATAAGAAAGAAACACTGCCAAGGACTTTTTTCCTTGCCCAGCCTTGCCACAGCTTCTCTTATATACTAAATCGCAGACTC
>NW_017728914.1:15238585-15276525 GCF_001723895.1 Crocodylus porosus
TATGAAACAGAAGTGAGTTGTAAGAGTTCCTGTTTCTGCACACGTGCCCAGGAGGAAAAAGATAAATACAGCCTGCAAAATTCCTTGGTGGGTTCAGAGTAATCTGAGTTTTTGACTCTGCTCTGACCCTATTTGCAAATACACCTTTTGTGCCACCTAATGTATGTGTGCCTGTGATACTTTGCGAGCCTCCAAGAAATGGACCGCAATTTTTTGCATCACTGGGAAGAAGCCGGGCCACTGCGGTGAGGCAGTGGGGGGGGAGCAGTAGGCCTAGGCTGGCTTGGTGGTGGCAGGGGGATGGGAGAAGCGGGCTCAGGTCTGACATGGGGGAGTGGGGGTAGGGTGGGAGGGGGCCCAGGCCTGATGAGGGGAGGAGGCTCACTTCTCCCTTCCCCCTGCAGCTGCTGTGTTGGGCCGGGACAGCCTGGGCCCGCTGTCCCCTCACCACTGGTGCAGTGGGCTGGCTTTTCCCCCAGCTCAGGATCATTTCTCTCCCCTCCTGCATTTCTTTTCCCCCACCATCACCACTGCTGCCACAGCGTGCCCACTCCTTCCCCCCTGCATCAGGCCTGTTTGGGGACAGGAGGAGCAGGCTCGGGGCTGACGTGGGGGAGGGGGTGGAGGAGGAGTGGCTTAGGCTTGAGGTGGGGAGGAGGCCTGCTCCTTCCCTCCCCCAGCTGTTACTGCGGTTGAGTGGGGCCGGGTCTGCTGTTCCCTCCACCCCCAACCACAGCAAGTCAGCTTTTCCCTTGCTTGGGCTCGCTCCCCCCCATGTTGGGCCCGGACCCACTCCCACCCCAATCCCCTTCCCCCCACATTGGGCCCAGGCCCACTCCACTCCCTGCACTACCTTCAGGGAGCTAGGCGGGGGTGCGGTGGGGAGGCCAGCCCTGCTGGCCTCACCCCCCCACACTCCATCCCCTGTGTCCCCATCATAAAGGCAGCAGGCTGTCTTCTGTCAAAATGCTTCTTTGTGCTCTGTTTGACTGTTTGTCAGCCAATCAGAGCACGAATAAAGCATTATGGACAGACAGAGAGACAGACTTAGGCTTTTATAATATTAGAATGCCTGTTTAAGTTCTAGATAACTCAAGTTGCGAAGCCATATACTGCTAACTATGCATGGGACCAACCAGTTAAAATAGCTCCTTCAAGGCCATTTTGTATCTTTAGGAATGTAACATGCTTTTCTGAATGTGCACATGAGGCAAAATCCTTTAAATATACACCTACCCCAAGTAGAGAGTCCCGCAAGTACTCATGTAATACTATGGACTTGTTTTTTCCCTGTCTTTGGGCTTGTGCAAGAGGAATGAGAAATGAATGTGAAACACTGCTTATACCAATCAGATTTGGTATGGCGCATTTGACATCCAGGCAGTAGAGAACCAGACTTTACATTTTAATTGTAAAGAAAATATAACAACAACAGACTATTTTGATAATACAGAGATTGTGACTAATAGCCACAAAAATGATAGGTTTAATGAGTCATCTTTGACTTGCATAGGTTAACCCATTTTGACTTTACTGAGTCTTCTGAAAGTATCATTTTTCCATTCAGTCCCATTGAAAGGACTAGTGAAGGGTGAACATGCCCTCGTATATAACCAATAGTGATCCCTATTGGCAGGAAAATGCCTGAACATTATGGCTTACTGTGGAAAGAAAATAAGAGGTACTTTCTAAGATCCTTTAACTTCAATGAAAGAAGATACCGTTAATAAAAGATAGTTTCTCTACCACGAGTTCTGATTCTGTTCACAATAGGTAGTATCCTGAATATAATTATCAGTAAAATAGATAACACTATTGATTCTAGGTGATGGAAAACCTGTGAAAATGCATTTCACACAAATGATCTATTGTGAAAAATATTATTGTCAAAACTAAATATTTAGCAGTCACATATTTTTAAAATGTGAAAAGCATTAATAACTCTCATATTTCTAGTTAAGATAATCATTATTAGGCAACAGTTTTACTGCTTAGTTGGAACAAATGGGAACAGTTTGTGTTTCTCCTGATGGCTTCTATTTCAATCTGTCTGCACACTCAAGCAGATGTCACCTGACTTACATTCTGTTCCCATTTTGAAAGTTACTTTCTTAACCACAACGATTAAAAATGTAGCTTCATTTTGAATTAAAGATTTCTACATTACAGAGGTGCTATAGCTAATAGCTGTGCTGGCATACTTATGTCATCAGAGCTCCCTGGTGCAGATGTGGCATAAGGGCTTTTAACCTGCCAGTTTATTTATGTTACCTGCCCAAATAGACCGCTTCTAACAGCTGATTTCAGACAGGTTTTCCTGGCTTAGCTATGTTGGTTTGGAGCTGCACTGGCAACATGTTGTAATGTGGATCAGACTTTAGAGTCTGGATTGTAATGTGTAAATATTAAGTAAAAGCACCAGTTTTCTGATCCAACACGATCAGTTTAACCTTTCCAGAGCATAAAGCAATGTCTCCTTCCTCTTTCTGTAGAATGTTTCCCAAACAAAAAACTTGAAATCAGTATGCAGCAGTGGTTATTACTTGATCAAAGCTGAGCCTTTATTATGCTTCCAGAAGACAGAAAGAAGGCTGAAGTTGTTAGCAGTTTGGAATAGCATGGCCTGCATATGTTTGTGTCAGTACTTTTAGCATTTTGCATGTCGTTAACAGGTCTAGTGCAATTAAATTATGGATGAAGCTGGCCCATTTGTATTTTCAATCTAAGGAATATTTTCCTGCTCTGCCACCACAGACTGATTTTGTTCTCTGTGTGCTCTATTTTTCCTTGAAGTAATAATTGCATTTACTAAATTAGGGTTTAATAGGCTTGGCAACAAATTGTTCATGCATTAAGAGAGATGTACAGTAATTGAGTTCTACTGTTGACCATTGTATTACTCTTTCTCAGCTGCATTAAAGTCTACCTGCTAGATATTACTGCTTGCTGTATTTAATTCTCCCTGGGGACCAAGAAAAAAAGGAAAGAGAAAAGACATCAGAAGAAAACTACGTTTGTTTTATCCAGCTCTGAAAGAATATAGGGAAGAACCTTTATGTGCAATAACCTTTAAAACACAAAAGTCTGACGAGTTGAACAAGTTCAAAAGTTCAACTTAATAGAGAACATTTAAAATAAAGAAAAATAAATGAGAAATGCATCATTTAATGTTTATGAGCCAGGGGCTTGATAACCATCCCTGATGATTCAGAGAGGCAATATAGGACATTTATACTGTGTAGCGAACCTTTGTTCCACAACATGTATATAACCAATGATTCCCTCAGCCACTAATGTATTTATTCTCTCTAAAACTATGATGTTTAAGAGAATTACTGTTCTCATTATACAGGAAAGAGACTGAGGCATAGAAAAAATGAGGAGAAATGTGTACAGATGTAAGTAGTCAATTTGGGTAATTGGGTCTATTATAGGGGGAGGCAATTATTTGGGCCCAGAGACCACATAGGGTGTTTCAATGAACTTTCATGGGCTGGGTCAGGAGGGGAGTGATGTTTGAGAGTAGGATGGGTAGGCGAGGCCAGGATCATGGGGTGGTTGGTGACAGTGTGGGTCTGGGGGCTGGGGCAGAGCTGCGATCTGCTCTCTGAATGCCCCTGCCCTGTGGGGATGGGGGTGGGGTGTGTGTGCATGTGTGTGTGTGGGAGAACTGCCTGGGCATTGGGTTTGAGCAGCCAGCTGGGGCTAAGGTAAGGGACACGTACAGCAGAGCTTATCTAGGCAGTACGGTCTGTAGCTGCCCCCAAGGTGCTCTGAATTGGGCTGAGTCTCACCTGGGGCAGCCTACACTGTGCTCCTGCTTTCAACCACTGGGCCAGCCCTGACCAACACACACATCTTATTGGCAAAACTGCTGCTGGTACAGCTGCAGCTGCCTGGGTTCTGACTGGCTCCCCTCGCTACCAGTAGTGGCTCCTCCTCGTGCTGCACCACTCCGGGCAGAGAGGAAGCTTTAGCTGGGTGGCTCCTGTCCTAGTCTGAGAGGCTCCGGCTCCAGCTCCCATCTACTCAGCCACCCGCAATGGGCAGGTGGAGTGGGTAGAAGGCAGCCAGGAGCTGGAGCCACAACCTCATGTGCTGGGGCAGGAGTCAATTGGCAGGCATCTCCTGCAGGGCAGATCTTATTAGTTGGCAGGCCAGATCCAGCCCATGGACCATATTTTGCCCACCTCTAGTCTTTTGGGTACTTGGGCCTATAGACCCAAGTGACAGCTTGGGTTGTCAGTGGATTTTAATGGCTAGTACTTAGTTGCTCCCAAGATACCAGCTTTGAGCATTTGAAGAAGAGTGAAACAGGGTTTGATTTGGGTAGCCTACTGATACTGTATGGGATGCCTTTGGGCAGACAGTATAGAACAACTTAATCAACAGCTGAATGTAATCAAGGATACTTCTACTGTGTCTCTACAGTTTCCAGGACAGGACACTCTTGAGCTGGCCTTACCTATCTGTACCTGCTTGTATGTGCCAAACCCAGAAGGAAGCTATCATGTTATGCAAGATTATTGTCTTCTTGTGCTTAGTACTTGGTACCAAAACTGCTTCTCTTTCCTCACATGGATTGCATCCTGAATTCTTCTTCTGTTAGCATATGCTTTTTCCACTCAAAATGACTCCTAACTGTACCTGCTGTTCCTTGAGAAACTGATTATACTGGAAAGGGGAGAAAAGCCCCTGGGATGATAAAGTAAATAAAGCAAATCTTGGCAAAGGACTAATCGCCCTAATAATTTCCCAGAGATAATTTTATTTAGAAGAGGAGCATAGAATCTGGTGAAAGAGGGGGTTAATATTAGCTAATAAAGTGTTAATAGTTGGACCAAATTCCTCCTTAATTCTCTAAGACTTCTCTAAACTTCACTTGCTGCCCTGCTACCTTTCCGAGACAAACTGATATGGCCAAGGTTGCATGTCATGAACTTACATGTTAGCCAGCTTAAATAGAAAACCACCTTAGTAGTTTTGTTTGCTTTCTTCACCCTGCTATGTCAGGGTTCTCTTCTAACTCCAGCTGAACTTGCTGGTTCTTCTGGCCTAGTCTCCTTTGGGGTCTTCCTTGTTCTTTTTTTTTTTTGGCTGGACCCAATTTGGTGTGCTCTCTGTCTCTGCTATTAGCACTGCTGCTGGATGATTGCAGCTGGCTAAAACACTCTTAGAAGAGAGTGAGAATTTAGCAAGGGCCTCCTAAGTCATATTTCTCTCTTTCTCTCTACTTTCAAGCAAAAAAAAAAAATCCTTTTTCCAGTCATGCTGTTGCTACTCCAGTTAATGCATCCAGTTATTTTGTTCCAATGGCCAACCCATGAAGATCACTCCTGAAGTGACTCTACCAGGAATTTCTGTTTTGTTTGGTTCTCATCAATGTTCGCTCTGAGAACAGGGTGGAGTGGAAGGGTAGTGATAGCCATCTTTGCTGTTCTTTTGTTATGGCTGGCCACCTATGGATTTGGGCTAGAGCCCTAGGTTTTGGGAAACCCTGAAGAGATGGAAATTACACATTTAAAGTAAATGAAAAATTGTTTAAACCCTGGTTTCTGTAACTATGCATTTTAATGAAGATATACATTAACCTGTTTTGTTTTCTGTTATGGAGGGGACCTTTTATTGACAATTTTCTTCTTTGTTAGTTCTTTATAATTAGCGTTGTCACCCTCTTCTTGCTTGGAGAAAAATATGTAAGCCTTGCCCGTAACCAGTTTAATCAGCAATTGTGATGGGAAGGGTTTCAGAGCTGGTGGCCTCCCCAGGAAAGAGAATAATTTCACTATACTTACCTCAGGAGAGAAAGAGATCAGTGTGGGAGCACATAATGGCATGCTGCATTTTCAGAGTGAATACTCCCACTGGATTGGTGGAGAAAGAACCCTGACAGGTACTTCTGGTCCCAGTGAGGGGCAGCCTGTGAGAGACTCCAGCATACGAGAGTTGGGGATGGTGGAGGACTCTCCTGATGATGCTAGCCAGCGGTTTTCAGCAATGCAGACATGCCGTGAGGAAGGTATAGGTGGTTGGAGGACTGCCACTAAAGGAAGTCTTGTTGCAGAGGCTATGCATCATGTTCATGGAGCCAATCAGAAGCTGCCACCATGAAGTAGGTGCTGAGAGGGAAAAGGGGCGGATCAAGTGGACTTAGCCCCCACAAGAATCAGACTGCCCTCTTGAACCCAAAGGGACTGTGTTTTACTCTTGTTTCCTGTGGTCATCATTTGTTTTGCTTTTGGCTTCTCAGACTGAAGTGAATTGTCTGGTCACTAGGTGGACATAGACAGAAAACTAGGACTTCAAGGGGTGATAGCCTCATTGAATCCTGGACTGTGGGACAGCTTGTAAGCCCTAGGGTTTATTTGCTTTAGCCATTGCCTATAGTTGCATAGCCCCTATTTTTCAGACTGGGGGAAACCATCCCTTGTGAATTATTTTTGAGAATTCAGAAATGGTGTGGTAAGGATGAGGTGTAAGGGAGGAGGAGCCCCATAGAGAGAGTTTGCTGGGTGGTCGCAGGCGATCTCCCCATGGAACCAACTCCCAAGCAAATTATATAGAATGGAACATCAAAGTTGGGGTGGGAGAGAAGTCAACACTAGGGAGCAGCTAAATGGGAGAAATCAGTGTCCCCTTAGCCAGTCCACATACAGGGAAGATGTCAACTTGCTGTGGATGTAAGCCTTACAGCACTTATAGCCGATAGGAATCGTGTAGTAGCGTGGGAAAGCTGTGCATTTCCACATCTTTGCAAGTCTTTGCTTTGTAATGTTCTATTTGGGGGATAATGACAACTTCCCTTTAATATGCTTTTGTTTGTTCTTTCCCTGAGATTGATAACATATACTTGCATCTTTGATTCTATTTTAATGTAGCCCTTTGTTTTGATATTAGAATTGAATTATTGCTGTTGAGGGCTTTCCCTTCAAGTTTTTCAGTCCCCAAAACAGAAAAGTTTTAAGCATTTTAATTGTTTTTATGTAAGATAAATGAGGAAAAATGACTAATTTTACTCCTACGCTCCTCCTACAGTGTTGCATATAGGTAATCACTTTGCCAACTTTCTTTCTTCCGTGCTTTATCATGAACGCTGAGATGATAGAAAGATTCTTGCAATTTATTTCAATTTAGGGTGGGAACACTGAAGCTGATGCTTGGGTTATTTCCCCCTGATAAAGTCATTTGGAACTGACTTTCACCAATGGACAGCTTTAGTACATTTTTTCCCTTCTGTAAATACAGACATGCTGACACTTTTTTGCAAACTTCATTTCAGTGTCTGTCCAAGATAAGAGCCCTTTCCTCCTGGTGTGGATCCCAACAACTCTATGTTAATCTTGTATTCTATTTATGAGAAAGTCCTGTTGATTATGTTCTGAGCTTCTGCTTTATTACCAAAATATGAGCATGGGGAAGTAACGTTGTAAGAAAATTAGAATGCAGGAACATATTGTAATCTCTTGGAGCTATAAAAAAAAGATAAGAACTGGGGCATGAATATGTAGAAGAATTTACTGAAAAAGTAATCATTTTTATCCTGTCTATTTAATCTCAATGTGCCACATCACATAGCCCTTAACTTTTACTCTACCTGTGGACAGTAGATTAATGTTCTGAGTCAAAGTATTTCAAAATGAAGAGGATATGGCTTGAATTTTCATGGGAAATAGAATATATTTCATTCTTGTTTTTCTTAGATAGTAAGGAGTTGTCAGGAAAGGTTCTTTGGGTAGATGTGATATCTTTTATTAGACCAACTGAATAGCTGGTAAAACGTTTTTTGCAAGCTCTTGGAACAAACGCCCTTCGTCAGGCATGCAGACTCTGCTTGTTTTATATGTTCTCCAAGGTAGAAAAGAAGCTAATTTACAGCATGTGGGTCTGTGAAAATGCAAATTGGTGGAAGTCTGGAAGACAATGGGCAGATATATGAAGGAAGGGGGAGGAAGGGAAATGTGTGAAAGAATGCAAGTGGTCAGTTGGAGGCAGGTTACCTGGGGTATTAGATGTTAGGCAGGTTGTAATAGGTCTGCATTAATTCTCTCTCATGTGTGGGGCCTGTAGATGGCAATCTTGTGCCACAGTGTGAGCGGCTTCTAATGAGATCATGAATTAGAAGACAGAGAGTGAAGAAGAAAAAAACAGGTTAGCAAATGAAAAAGAGTCTTTTCTTTTCATTTCCTTTCTTTAGATTTTTTTAAAGCTGCTTCCACAGAAGATTCCTTCACAACTTTTTTAACCCATGGACTTCAATACAATAATCAGCTCAGGTGAAAGAAAGGGAATGACTGTGCAGCTCTTATAACAATGTCGTATTAAGGGACCTGAGAAAGCAAAGCTAAAGTAGTGACACTATGTTACCTACAGAGTTCAGGGTTCCTCACTACACTGCTTTTATGAAGGCTTAATGATCTTGGGAAAACAGGCTATTTTTGATCTAGGAGGGTAACTTGAAAGTCCAGCAAAACTGATATCTGAGTTAAAACATGTAATAACAAACAGCCTTAGTCTAAAAGGCTGTGTGGGTGTGCAGATAGCAGGACTGAAGAAGGAAATGCCTGGAAATAGAAAATGAATGTCCTATGGGGTATCATTATTTCACCTTAAGGTTACCCTGCAGTGGTTCAACCCCTGAACTTATCAAAAGGAATCAGAATAGCAATGATCTGTTGTTGAGTTCAAGTTCTACAGAGCATAATACATTTTTAGGATGCATTTCAAAATGTAAAAATTGCAATGGCCATTTTGGGGGTGTCAAAGACTGGCAAACATTTAAATGTGTTTACATGTGGACAGATCACTTCCTATATAGACTGCATGAGGTTGTGATATATTTCATTATCTTTTCAGAATAATTTAGGATTTACCTGAAATTTCCCTTTAAAATATTAAGGAGTTGTTCTAGTAATAGAATTCCAACTATTGTACTTGACTTTAGACTGCACAGGATCTCAGAACCTGCCGTCCATAGATAATTAGTCTCCCACAATTGCTTCTGGGAAAATGCTATTTTTTAAATTAGTGCTCAGTACATGTGCCGGGCTCATGGTCTGTTACATTTCAGCAGCACAGGTAAGAACATCCCTAAGGGAAAGAGTCAAATGGCCAGAATCTGTAGCAGTTACCCTGCTGAATTCAGTAGTTACCCTGATTTAAACCACTATGAGGTACATCACAAATTGACCCATGCGCCTATTTTTTGTATCCAGCACAAAAAATAGATTCACAACTCAAGGAAAGAAAAATGTCCCTGGCTCCAACCAAATCATATCATAAACATCCTCAGTCCTGTTTGCTTATCCATATTTTTCTTAAAGAACTGAAAACATGAAATGGCAAAGGCTTGATTCTGGTCTGTTACTGAAGTAAAATGTATAGCACGAATTTTAACCAGAGGTGTGACTCAAGTCTGAAAACCAGTGTAAAGGATAATGAAGCCCTAATTATCTTCAGTTGAACTGGGTTAAGCAAGGAGAAGGCTAGTTGTCTCAAATAGTGGAAATCACGATAAACACTAATGACATAATAACTGTGACTTAAAAAAAGGAAAGAAAGCAAAATGAAGGCTTGTGACTGTCCTAAAGGTAAGCTTAAAACTAACTTTGTGTGGGGACATGTTAAAGAATTAAAATAGTTATGAATTCACAGTTGAGACTGACATTCTCACCAGGGATAGGTGGCATGATGAGGCATGGTTTTTAATCTACTATTTCCTTCAGGGTGGTATCATGTGCCCCTGGTTCTTCTAGACTCACTCCAGCCACAGAATCAAATCAAGATCTAGTCCTCATTCTAGGTAAAGTCAGAGAGAAACTCTCAATATGAGGAGAAATCTGACCCAATTTTAAAGCTCTTGAGAGACAGAGGTAGGAGGGTTTCATACCCTAAGTCAGGCAGAAGTGCCACTGACTGAAAGCTTTTTTGAAGCCAGCCACAAATTATCCCAATACACAGCTCAGTTAAGGGGGAAAAGATCTAACAACTGTAACTAGGTAATTTTTCATTAAAGTGTTAGTGAAGTTTGACATTCTTAATCCCACTGTTATTTCCGCAACAGAACCAGTGCCCCTGGCATAAACTACCAAACATAGGAAGGCTCAGAGGACAGGCCTAAATCAACCTATTAGAAAATTAGCTTTTCTAGAAGCCAGAATCCATTACTGGCATTGAATGAAGTACATTTTTGTGTCTTCAGGAAGGTGTGACAGAAAATATTCATTAAGATGCATATAGCATTATACATGTTTGTGCTGCAGATCTCTCATTGATTCTGGGACTTCTTTAAAGTACCAGTTTGCATCTTAAAAACCAGTGCAACTTAAAACCCCAAATCTACTTTTCCAGCCTTGATCTCTCACAAAGCTAATGCTAAAATTACAAAAAAATACCCCATGCAAAATGTTTTCATCAGATCACTTGCAAATTCTTATTCCTTTTTCTTCCATCCTCCTTTTCCATGATAAATGGAAACCTGTCCTTTCCAACTAAATAAATATAGAAAAGCAGTCTCTCTCTCACTCACTTGTCCTAGGCTCTTGTATAACCTCCAGCTTTCTGGTGTCCAAATACTTTGTGAACATTAATGAATTTATGCTTGCAATGCCTCTCTGGGGTAGGCAGAAGCCCTGCAGCTTCTTGTAGTCATTTGCTCCAGTACAAAGAGGGTGAAATATCAGAACCACAGCATTTTATACTCATTGTGTCACAGTGTAAATGACTGTAGAAGGCTTAGGGGTAATGAAGTATTGGGCTTAGGGGACAGACCTAATGAAGATCTTGATCATTATGGCACCTAACGTTTATGAGCAGAAAGAGGTAGTTAGCTGTATTAGTCTGAAATCAGACAGGGTATATTTGCACCTTTATAAACTAAGTAAATACATCTCTGATTTTGTTAGTTTATAAGATGCAAATCTATCCTGGCTTCTACCTAATTTTTAGTCATTTGATAGAATCCAGAACCCTGTATTAAGTCCATTGGCTACCTGTACAGTGCATGAGGAAATATACCTCAAAAAGGGATCTAAAACAGCCAGAATTCTGACACAAGGAATCTTCCCGTGGGAACTAATAGGAAACACTGGGAAACAAGGGCTTGTCAGATACTCTGACCCTCTCCAGAGTACTTCCTTTTGGCTTTAGAAGTGAGAATGGTTTGATTCATTCCTTAGCCAGCACAGTTCCCTGTATGTGACCTACCTTCTTAGGCCAGGCTATAGACTAAGCTGAGCAGTGAGACTTTGTAAGGTACATACAGATGTTTGGGGTGGGGGGGGGAGGAGATTAGGGGAGAGACAAGATTGTATTAAAAATGGCTACCCAATTTAACTTAGTTTGCCCAGGTGCGGACCTTACACTTAGTTCCCTCTTTAGGTCCATCTAAGTGTGAACTGTACAGAAGTTCCAAGAAGTTTAGATCAGTCTAAAATGGCCAACCCTATTTTAAATGAGCCATACTCCAAGGAGTCAATCAGGTTGGCCATTTTTAGATTGATCTAGCTTTCCAGAGCTTCTATACAGTAGCTTTTCCTATCCACTCTCCTATTTTTAGCCCCTTAACACCTTGCCCTCCCCACTGCCTGTGGACCAGCCCGCCCTCTCCCCAACCCCGAATGTTTCAAGCTACCCCTAGTGCTGGTTTTATCAGCATTTGCCAATGCTGGGAGCTGAGGAAGTAAGTCCTGTTGGTGGGAGGGATGAGGGGTAGGTTTGCTGGGGAGTTTGAGAGTTAAAAATAGCCGCTGATCTTCCCTAACCCTTCCATGGACCCTGTGAGCCCCCCGATCTTACCAAACACTGCAAGACTCCAGCAACTCCCTGTGGATCCTGCCTGCTCCGCTGATCTGCTACAGATCTCACTTGCCTCTGATTCCTCCATGAATCCCACTTGCTCCCTGATCCAGCCAATCCCTGCACAGATGCAGCGTGCCCCCACCCCCAATTCCCCCTAGGTTTGTTTGCCCTCCTGATACCCTCAATTCCCTTCCCCACTCTCCCAATAACCCTTCAATCTCATCTTACCTTAGATCTGATGGCTATTTTTACTCTATTTTAGCCTTCCCTTAACCTCCTGGAATGTCCATACCCAGCCTCACTCTCTTGTTGAAGACTGCCCTCTCTGCTGAAAATGAGAGAGACAATACATGAGAGAGACTATGACTGTGTAGTCCAATGGTTAGGCACTCCACTGGAAATGGAAGAGTCCTGAGTCTCTGCTCCACAAACAGTTTCAAGTAGCCTATAAGCGGTGGTTAGGACATTTCCTGGGAGGCGTGAAATGTGCTGTCTGAAAATGTCTTTGACATAGCTACCTGTCTCCCTGGTAAAGTGGACACAGCAGGCGTGCAACGTTGCTACACTGACTTTGTACCCCCTGGTAACATTCTAGTCACTGGTGACCAGCTCTTTGAAAATTTTGCATAAACTTGTACCGTGGCAGCTGAGGAGAAAATCTCTCTGGGTTATATTCCAAATGTGACAGTTAATATTGTTTGGGAATTCACTTACAAGTTCCTGAGAGAGAACTTCACAGATTGGCATGTGCTTTTTTCAGAGGGTGGGGAGCAGGAGGAGGGGAAAGCAGTTGTTCTTAGAATTTTCTCCTTTTTACAGTCCACCAGAGCCTGATAGTAGCAGCTTTTAGGCAACACGAACAAACAAAATCAACCAACCAACCAAACAAAAAACCCTGTTGGTTTTTGGGGGTTTTTTTATTCAGCTTATGTTGGGTCACTTTTACAATCTGTAGAGTTACATGATCATATTTTGTTTATAAAATGTGTAAAATGGCACCACTTGTTTTTAAGGCTCTAGGCATTGAACATCACTAAATAGAACACAGTAAAAAAATGCTTCATTGTTATTATTTCATTAGCTCTCTGAATTCTGGGAATGGTCTCTCAGTAGAAACTAAGTGTTTGAAAGCTCCCGGCAGATTGTCAGTGTAATGATGTAGAATACGTTTTTAAGAATGGATGAAGAAGCAGTATTGCAATATTTATGTAAAATAACTTTCTAACTTCCTTTTAAAACAATAAAAAGTGTTTAGAATGTGTCCTCTTGGAATCTGAACAACTTTGCTTCATTAGGGTCAGAGCAGGACAAACTATTGGTAATGAATAATTTATTGGGATAACTTGGTTCATAAATTATCCATGAAGAGATGACTAACAGTTTGGCTTCTGATAAAGCTTGCCATTCAGTGCTTTGCCTTGGGCATGACTTTCTATTGTTTTAACTATCACCAGAAAAAGGGCGTTTAATTACTTCTTTCATTAGAACCTGAATGAAACAAACATTTACAAGGTCAATGATTGACCTATAAATCAGACACTCTTGATGGCAGCCATTAATACTTTACACCACTCTAATAACACTCTAACAAGACTATTTGCTTTCACTTTTAGGATTCTTCTTGGTATATTCCCATTGTCTCATTTGCTGAAAAGTTGTTGACTGCCACTCAGAAAGAATGAATGTCCACTTGACAATTTTTCAACACCAATCACTTTTCTTTTGTATCACCATTTGTGCATTGAAAGAACTCCAATAAAATTCTGAAAAATCACTAAATATTCTTTTGTGTATCAGTACAGTATCTAGCAGAATGGGTAATCTTTTGTAATATGATCTCATATTACATGACTGGAGCTAGAAAACACTCTTTTATTATATAAACTATGGCATCATGGTCATAAAAGTGAAGTGATCCCTATATTTTGTACCTACTGAGTTTTGGGATGAAAGATGCCACATGAGAGAGACATATGTTAATAGTTGTTTATAAGGTAGTTGTAGTAACAAAGGTGCTGAAAAAGACACCATTGCTTTGATGTTTTATTGTAGTCCGTTCAAAACTACTTTTTTAATTAAAGAAAATGCTGTTTAGCATTACTTTATCCTTTATCTTACAAATGTGGATATTATCATGCTGTGAAACAATATTAATAGTAGCCAGAACCTGCCATAGAAAAAACAAAATATTAAAATCACAATGATTAATGAATTCCATTAAATGTTCAATCAGGATTTTATTTTTATTTTTACTTTTAATTTTGTTTTCCATCAACTATTTTCAGAGTCAGTGGCATTGTATTGGTGGCAGAATCTAGAAATTAGTAGGGGAAAAAACCTTCCGTAACAGAGTTAAGAGTCAAGGAATTCTATCATGCCCTGTGCAACTTGTGCCTTTCTACAAAGTGAGAAGTCAGTTTAAAAATATCAAACCTGAAAATGTTAAGTTCATAGGACTTGACCCTCGGTGGTCTTCCAGTTTGTGTACAGCCCCTACCTTCAGCAGGCCCTCCAGGCGGCAGGCAAGAGAACAACTGACAGTAAAACACAGGTTAAACAATAGGTCAGCAAATGAAACCCAGCAGGGATAAAAACAATAGTCTAATCATACATAAGTGAGATTACATTATTAAGATTCAATACATAAGAATAACAAACATAATGAAAGCAAATATTAAATAAGGGATGTTCTAGCAGGCCCTTAAGCAACTGAACCACTAGCAGGCTAAACAAGGCAGATCATAACCATCTCATAATACAACATTAAAGTACGCCAGTTTACGACAAAGGTCCCAACAATACAAGGAACAAACACAACAACAATGGTATAGCAGTCATGCCCAAAGGGAAGGAATAATGCCAGGGAAAAAGAACAGATTACCATAAAGAATCACTATCACCCTCCTCTAGGCTGCATGACTAGAATGGCTCAGTGACCATGAAGCCACCCCCGATGAATGGGGGCCCTTACCTCCCCGCTGCTGTGAGACTAACCTTTGATCACCAAAAGGGGAGGTCCCCTCCTCTCCTGTGAAAATCCTCATATCTTCCCCTCCTTGGGACTGTAATCCCCTTCCTGGGTAACTCGTGACTCCCAGCAGTTCTGGTGGGCTTGTCTTCTCTCTCTCTCTCTCTCTGTGGGTTGCTGCAGGGCTTCCCCCCCTTGCTGGGATGGTTGTTTTGTCCTGCTGCTGTTTTCTCCAGGGTGGCTTAAGCTGCCTCGGCCAACTACCTGGCCTGTCAACCCTCTAGGCCTCACGCACTGCTCTGTGCACTGCGTGGCTCCTGCCTCTTACAGATATGGGGACCCGCACTGCCCCATGCAGCCATGGGGTTCCTTAAGCTCCATCCAGGCCCTGTGCACTATTGTGTGCACCAAGAGGCTCCTGCATCTTGCAGGGATGAGGACTCAGTTGCCTTGTGCAACCGTGAGGTCCCGTCAGCTCTGTCCAGGCCCTGTGCACTGCTCTGTGCATCGAGGGGTTCCTGTCTTTTGCAGGAATGGGAACCTGTACTGCCTCATGCAGCCTGGGGGTCCCTTAAGCTGCCCAGGCCCTGTGCACTGTTCTGCACACCAGGAGGCTCCTGCCTCTTGGAGGGATGGGGACCTGCACTGCCTTCTGCAACTGCAGGAGCCTCTTGATGCACTGCTTGGTGCACCAAGAGGCTCCTGCCTCTTTCAGGGATGGGGACCCACACTGCTTTGTGCAATTACAGGATCCCTCAGCTTCCTCCTGACCCTCTGTGCACTGATCTGTGCACCAATATTGCAGCTCCCTCCTTGACAGGGCTGCGACACAGCCACTTGCCGCTTGCTGCTCAGTGGAGGTGTCTTCAGGGGGCTTCTTGGGAACCTGCTCTGCCCCACTGGTCAGCTCCACCAGCTCTTCTGCAGCCCTTCTTCATTGTCCCTCATCAAAGCCACCTGTGTGCTGTATATGCCGGCTTTTTCCTTTCCAGAGGCTCCACCCCCAGACTGAAAACAGACCTTAGCAGCATAATACTAATATTAGAGGCTTTTTTAAAAAATGAGGTTATTTACAAATGAGAGACTTGTGCAAAAAGACATTAAGAAGAAAATTGCCAAATATGGGTGTCTGAAGTGTTATACTGCTAAGGATCAGATAAAGATCAAGATCTAGCAAAAAATCACTTTCTATAAAGCAGGGGAAATCCAATGCCAGGTTACAGACTGCATGGTAAAACTTCTTTTTTCCCCCTTCCATCACCATTTTATTGTAATACAATATGCTAAAAATGCAGCACCTTAAATGGCAAGTCAACGTAGAGGCCTTACTGGTAGGGCTATTCTGTCAAAATGAAAGAGAACAAGGTAGCGCTCTCAGTGTTGATATTCTTTGCTCTCCCAGACATTGTATTTCTCTCATTCCTCTTTGTTAAAATTTATCTGACATTCATAGTAAGCATGCATAACGAGCATTAATTGTTTATTTTAGAAAAAAAAATGCTGAAATTTTGCAGTCCTTTTGGAAGGAGGTGGCAAAAGAAAGAAGTGAGCACAATAAGCTTTTATCTTTGTGTTAAAAGCAAATAATTCTCATTCTGTCACCGTTGTTCATTATCTACACTAATTGCTGTAAAATTATGAACATCCTTTAAAGTCCAAACTGTGCAGGTAAAGCTTATTATCAAATTAATAGATTCTAAAATTAATTAAAATAATCTGATCAGCAACCTGACAGAAGCTAAAGGTACCTCCTGTGGGTTAATTCTAATTAGGTTTTTAGTTTCTCTCACAAGATAGATTTAAAGAATGGTTCTTTTTTCATACCATTTTTCAGGAATTGTAGGGTGATGACCAACATTTCAATCTGAGCTGACACTGGTCAACAATTAAGTAACAAAGTCTCCAATTTAGTACTCTGTTTGGCATGGGTTCAGAGCTGAGACTGACAATTTGCTGATTTGGAGAGCAGAGGAATAGCAGGCATGTGGCAGGTTTAGATTAAAAACCACAGCTATATTAGAAGCTCAGATAGTGCAACCCCCAGCTGAAAGCTAATATTTTTTCCCATAAAGACTTTTCTTCAAAGAATATATTGTAACATCATGAAGCAAAACATGTCTTGTCATATTCTGCTCTGTTACACCAATTTTTGGTGGTTTCAATTCAGTGAAGTCAATTGAGTTACTCCAGATCTGTGCTTGTATGAAAGTGAACTGAAACTACATTTTTCTTCATTGTCCAAAAACGTAATAGAAAATCAGTGGTACTCCTGATTAACAAAATATATTCACGGAGTATGTAGAAGACAAACACTGTAGTTTTGGTTCTATTACAAATTATTTTTGTTGAGACAAAAAACAGAGTTTGCGAGAATACCCTTTGCATGATAGGATCTATCAAAGCTTGGATGAGTACCTGGTCTCTTACAAAATATACATTTTTCTCCTTTTAATTGTTTACTGTTATTCATCTCTTTTCCTATTTTGAGCAGATAAATGTCAGGATTTAATCAAAAATCCATACAATCTCTGAGGGAAAACCCCCCTCTAAAACTTAGGCTGCCTATACACTTGCTTGGGAAAGACAGGAGAGCAAGCATCTTAATTATAGCAGTTCCTGGGCAGCCACTCTAATTAAAATGCCTCACTATCATGTGTATTAAGTCCCTGTGTGTTTAAAAATGACAGTGGTACACTTTATCTAAACCTCATTTTACAAGGTTTAGTTAAAGTGCCCTGCAGCCATTTTGAAACGTGCAGGGGCTTAATGCACGTAATGATGCAGTGATGCTGCAGCATTCTAATTAGAAAGCCAATTAGCACATATATAGGCAGAATATCTTTAAAAAGTGAAATGTGCTTATTAAATTAAGACAACAAAAGTCACATGTAATTATTCACCAGATTACAAAAACATTTCATAATTTGAAGCACGATGCATTGTTTTTTGTAAGTGGAAATCTCTCCATTTACTGTGCAATCTTTGCATCATTTGATTATCCAACCTTAAGTTTTCTCGCTGTAGGTGCTGATTTATGCAGTAATTCAAAATATGCTAATAGTAGATATACAAATAACCTGCTGAATGTAACTGAATAGATAGAAAACATTTTTGTTGCATAGGAAAACATGCAAATAACCTATCTGTGATAAAGTGGAACCCACCAGACTATATGTTGCCCTGTGGTATGTTCTATAAACACTTGAAATAGTCTGTCAATAATGGGGAATATCTCTTAAAGATCAAATAGGTAATTTAATATTCACAATATTTGTGTCTTGTAGAGAAATATCAAAAGTACATGGCAATTAACAGCAATAAAAACTTAGGATAAAACTCTGACTTTAACTTAGGAATCCCAGCCCTCATCCTCAGAACAGACATAACACAAACATACTTTCTTATATTTTGCTAATTCTGTTCCTCAAGAAGTCTGTCAAGAGGTAAATTCTAGCATCTGCAGGAATCTCTGCCTTACCATAATATGTTTATGTAATGGGGCCAGAGGCTCCTGTTACTTTAGGAGACTGCAGCTGGCTAACCTGGCTGTGTGGGAGCTTCAGCAGAGGAGCACAGGGAGACTCCTGTGTGTGGCTGGGGAGCCACATGACAGGAAGTGGGTGGGGCTTTAAGATATGTAAGTCAGACCTGAGCCAGAAGAGACAGGCTAGCCCTGCGTGCTGCAGGGAGAGCAGCTTCTGGGGAAGTTAGCTGTAGGAAACAAGCCCAAAGACACCCAAACTACCCATGATAGCAAGAGTGAGACAGCTAAGGGGGATGTACTGCTTGCTATGGGGTATTGACCCAGAGTGGAGGAGAATTTTTGTGGAAGCACTTTTATACTTAAGTATAAGACTGGAAGACTGGGTTGTGGTTTGGGGGGGTTGGAGGCTACAGGGGTGCCTGAGAGGCACCCAGTATAGAGTTGCCTAGTAAGAGTCAAAATGACAGGGGCAGAGCAGCATGCAAGTTGCCTAATGAGTGGCAGAGACCCTAAGGCCTGCCACGAGACCAGAGCCAGGGTCCTGAAGCCTGTGATGGTGAGACAGAGCTGGGACCCAGAAGCTGAAGTCTGGGACAGTGGGCCTAAGCTAGGGGGCCCAGCTAGAGGGGAAGGGGTTCCAGCCAGGAAGGTGGAAGCCCCAACAGAGGGTTGAAGCTTGAGGGATCAGGTGTGGAGTCAGGGCCAAATCTCCCCACTTCTAAATGCTGATTGACATCTGTAAGGCATGGGTATGACTATGGGGGCAGCCGGAGGTCATGTTTCTAGCCCTTAAGGCAATGAAGGCTCTCTTAAAGAAGAAGTACACCCATGAGGTAAGAGAAGATGAGGTCACAGATTCCAAGGAGTAGGCTGTCCCAGCTTCTGTATTCAGCCTCACCTTTTATATAATTAACAGAAGGTCATGGCAGGTGAGAGACAGGAGTGAGAGGAGGTAGGGGAACACTGACAAGCCAGTCTGACCACTAGAAGCAGCAGACTCCTGGGAGTGAGATCCCCCAAAGCCTGTCATACTTAAAATATCTAAAAATATGGTGATTGTTATTTGGTATTGTGGCAAATAATATTGTCACAGACTGGAATCTCATTGTATTAGAAAATTAATGACGTGGTACGAAATATAAAAGTTAGCATTATCAAATAATGTGACATCAGCTTGAAATGCACATGCATATTTGAGGATAGAGTTGTTTTACCTAGCTAGTTCCTGATTTGATGCCATCAGGGGACTGACTGATCACTAGGATTTTAGGGTAAAGGTATTTCACATTATTGTCCCAAGGAAAAGGAAGAGTCTGTGGCATAAGATGGTGGACTCCAGTCTTGCTTCCTGCTGTTAGGGAATTAGTCTGTCTCCTTAGCTGCTTTTAGTGAAAGGCATTTCTGGAATGAAGCATAAGAGTCTTGGCTAAGGCTTAGAATGACCATGTTATGTCTTCATCTGTATTGTAATTAACTATAGATGAATAAAGTAAACTTCTGGAAAGTAGTAGCTGGCCATTTTGGTAGCCAAATAGTATTCAAAAATAAGATCCAACATTAAAGAAGATAAGAAACATTAATTAACAGTATTTAATATACATTTATTATTTTAAATCTCGTTTTGAATGAGATGACAAAGCAATAGCTTAAATTATTTATAAGTTTTAAAAAAATATATTTACCAGTGACAACAAATACAAATTTAACAAACCCAAAATTGCATAAATCGTGTGCCTTTTCTTTAAAGGTTTAGTAGTAATCTCTAAAGGCATCTTCACTTCCTGTAGCAGCTGGATGCATCTCTAAGTAGCAGAGATGATGTATTGTATTCTTTTTTACATTTAACTTTGTCATATTTCAAAGGCATTTCTTTCCCTTATGTTCATAATAGAAAAGATGCTGTGAGAGAAGACTTGAAGGTATCAACTACAAGATTACCGAGATCATAGGCGACATGGATACAGGGCACATGCATGGCAACTGGCCAGTGGGGGGGCCTCCCCACACCTTGTCACCAGCTGGCCACTGGGAGACCACCCCCTGCAGTTCTGCAGTTGCCAGCAGACCACACCCCACCCACTCTGTTGCACCCTGCTGGCTCCCCCCTACCCCCTCCAGACTTGGGAGGCACTATGACTGAGATGACTGTAAACTGTGAACAATGGAGACATTTAGATTATATTAAACTACCTACTGAGATTGGACTAAAGAAAATGTAATAGCTTTCCACTTCCCTTTCTCTAAAGGGCATATCTCTACCATAAAGGTCACTTTCAAGAAAAGAAACTCTAAGCATCTCATATGCATTTTCACAATTTTCATTGTTTTTCTTAGCAGTGGAAGTCACTGTCACAGGATCACGTAGGTGTCCTGTGTCTAGAAGAGGGTTAAGGACAGCTGCCAATCACCAGGGCAGCTCAGCTGCCAGTTGCTGGGGCAACCGTGCTGGTCAGGTGGCCAGAAGGGGGCAGGGCCAGGCCTTTATAAACAGCACAGGCCGGAGCCTACCTGACAGTTCCCTTCTGGCAGCCGTAGGAGTAGGAGTTGGAGCTCTGCAGGGGAGCCGAGCCGGGCTGAGGAGATTGATAGAGTGAGCAGCTGCATCATGGCGCGGGTGGAGAGAACCCTGACTAGGAGGCTTTACTGGAAAGCCAGGTGGGACCCGGACCGTATGTTATAGCCAGAAGGTTTATTGTTGTGTTGCAGCCGGTCGGCTCATGGCTTTTGTGTTCCCTGTTTGATATTGCTAAGACCAGAGGACCGGGTGAGGCTGTAGGGGTGTGAGGAGGCCTCATGGGAACTCCCCAGTTGCTTGGGAGTTCTCGGTGCCCTGTGTGGGCAAACGAGTGGTGCCTGGGATGGCACAGCTGTTCGGTGCCGAGGCGGCGCAGCGGGCAGCCCTGTATGGGCGATAGTGAGAGGCCCGAGCAGGGAAGAGGACCCCGCTCAAGGGTCCTAGCACCAGAGTGAAGCCTTGGGCTCCAGGTGTGGAAGCCACACGAGTGAAAGCCTGGGGTGGGTGCTGTAGAAGTGACTAGCCTGGTGAGGGCGAGTCAGTGGCTATATAAAGTCCAGGGAAGGTGCAGAGAAGCTGTGGGAGCAGGCACATGTTGAAGAGAGGCCCCAAGCAGGGCACGGGTAGCAAGAAGCAACCCCAAGAGTGGCATGTATGATTGACAGTCACCCCAGGAGGGGTGCGGCCTAGGAGGCATTCTGGAGGGTTTCTGCAGTAATAGAAACCCTGAGGAACCCATAGGGGCCAGGTAAGGCTCCGGCCACCTGAGCCTAACTGGACACACATTATTGACAGGACCAAAAAGGGCCAGAGAGGCCAGGTAAGGCTTAGGTTGCCTGAGCCTAACTGGACACTTATTATTGACAGGAACCCAGAGGGGCCAGGAAAGGCTTAGGCCGCCGACCCCAGTGGGCAAAGGCACCACCAGTAAGCCCAATAGGGCTAATGAGTAGAGGGGCGTCGGTTGCGTGGCAAGCCCAGGGGGCGCCAGACGAGAGGCGTCGGTTGCGTGGCAAGCCCAGGGGGCACTGGGCAGGGCGCGGAGAAGAGAAGGACCTGACAACGTCCGGAAGAGCAGCGAGGCTTGGGGCGTGCTAAAGGGGAGGTAGGAGGCACGCATAGCCCTTAAGGCTGGGGTGTATCGAGTCACCCCATACGGAACGGGGGATAGTTCAGCAAATACCGTGGATTAGGAGATAAAAGGCAGCCTCCCTAATTGAACCATTTACCAGCAAAGATGTGGCGGGCGAGGATAGAGGGTGCTGGATTCCCTAATTGACACAGTAGGGGGGCGCTAGAAGGATCACGGCTGCTCCTAGGCCCCACTCCGTGACAGTCACCTATGCTTATGAACATGTTAACAAAAAGTTCCTTTGGATGAATAGTCTAAATCAGGGGTCAGCAATCTATGGTCCACAAGCATGATTTGGCTCTTGAGGTGGTCGGATTGTTCTCATGGAAGCATGGGGGGTTAGCTTCCATCAATCCACCCCATACCGTTTGGTTAACCCCCATCCCGCCCTGTAACTTTTCCCACCTTCTGCAGTCTGCCTTTATATAACTCTCACCACTGCTGTTGACCATGTTCCTCACTGTTGTTGGGGCTGGGAATTGGTGGTGCCTGGTGGAAGCAGCAGTAGATGTTTTGGGCAGGGGGTGGGTGACCAGCAGGAACAGCCACAGTGCAAGTGTTGGCCTGCTATTCTAAAAGGTTGTTGACCTCTGGTCTAGATATTGAATACATAGCTAAAAAAAGATTTCCCCTGCAGAAATGAACCAAACACATATTGTGACAAGGTATGACTTTTGTAGTGAAGACTGAAGTAATTGAACTATTTTAATTACAGCCTGTACTAGCACTGCATAGAGGCTTTCCACTATAGGAAAATTTGGAGACTTTCAGCAGGCAACAATTCTACATTCACCTCTCTGCTTGGCTGATGGCTTTGATAAATAGCTTTGTTGATGGCTCTCAAAGAAAAGTTTGTGGAAATGTTAATAGGCCTTTCATGTTACTATAAGATTTTTGGTAGTGTTGGTGTGGTTTTATAGCTGTGATGGCCCAGGAAAGAATGTGAGAGGCAAGGATGTTTGTGGGTGATATCTTTTATTGGGCCAGTTATAAAGTTGGGAGAGACATAGACAAGGTTTTGGGTGCCACTGTACACTTCCTTAGATCACTGGGAGAAAAGTAGACACAGCAGAGAGAACAAATGCTTGTACAAAACTCCATATGTTAATAAAAGCAGGATATGGAAGCCAGACAGCACTGCACTGGGACAATGAAAATAAGAGTGGGAATAGCATTGTAGGATGAATGCTTTTGTTGAGTTTAAATTTCAGTTTTATAGCTGTCTCTTAGAAAAAATATATGTTGGTAATTTAGTCAGGAAAGACGCTTTGTTCTGTGCATGTTCTATTTTAATGGGACCATAATTAAGATTTGTTGGATGTTAAACCATTGATTTGTTAAATAGTGGCAAAATGTGTAAATCAATTCAATTTGCCGAGTGATGAATGTTCTTTGCTGTCTAAATTCTGGTCATATCTACCCATCGCTGCAAGAATATCTATTAATGTGATCATCTTGTTGTGCATTATAACAATTACATTTTTGGTTTAATCTTAGAAACGCCTCAGGGTTATTGTGTGTGTTGATTTCAATTAATTGAAAGTAGCACATATATGATGACTTTCAGGGGATATTGCAAAACTCTCTCTCTCTTTCTCCAGGCATTTCAGAATGAGGGCCTGGAGACACCAGTAAGAATGAGGAGTTGTAGAGATATTAAGAATATAAATTGTAGGGAGGAAGGTGACAAGAAATGTGAGTTTTTAGGAGACCTCCTTGTGGTGGATAGTCCATATTATACTCTCCCTGGTAATTTTAATGCCAAGTTTTGTCAGTTTAAGTTATGTGAAAGAAGCCTGTAACATATGTAATGGTGCCATGTTCAGCATGCCTATAAATCTAATAAAAAAAGTTCATACAGCCCAAAAACATATTTTGGTATCTGGCAGATGCTATTAAAATGTACTAGTGGTGGCATTACACAGAGTAACATTTATTACTCATTAAGAAGAATCAAGAGTAATGGTTTGGTATTAAACCTGGAGTGAATAGGACCTTATAATCTTCACTGATCCTATTCTTCCAATGCACCATAGGTCTAATAGAAATTCCAGACTCTTAACAATTTATCCTTATATTTGGGCAAGTTGCCATACTAAAAGAAAGGCTTACCAAAGATCTTTTCTATATTACTGTAGAGGCAGGCCTTAGCCCCTAATTCTGCTACAACTTACACACATACTTAACTTTAAATGTATTCTTAGTCTGACTCTCATCAATAACACACTCATGTGCAAAAGATGAAACCTATGCATACATCTTTGCAGAATTAGGGCCTTGCTTAATTGGTAAATTTTATTTTGGTGGGGAAGGGACTTTAATGGCTCATCACCTGGTACATACCCTTGTGATGCTATATAAATGCTAATATTTTTTTAAAGAATCATGTAATTGGAAGGTAGAACTTGGGTCATGGCTAATGACCAAGGATTGGTACCAAAGTCAGTTACGGGATTCAAAAGAAGAAGAAGAAAATGGGAATGAAAGTGCTGGTTTTCTCCTGCAGAGCTTCCGCATTAAAGAGGAAGTTAAAATGCCATTACTTTAATGAAATTCTCATATTAAATGCAGGACACTTGATATAATTTATCTAAATTAATTACTGTGCTGCTAAGAGGAAGTTGTATGACAAATTATTTGTTCTGCCTATTCATCCATTCTTTATCAGATCTCTTCCTACCCTGATGCAACATAAGGAGCAGAAGCAACCTTTACATGGTTCCAAGAGGATTCATTTGCATTGATCCCAGGCTGTAATTTCTAGTATAAAGAGTTATTCACCAAAGACAGTGCTCAATATTTTAAATAATGCAGTATTTTTTACTACTAAATTAACATCCATTTTACTAGTAAGTTAAATGCAGAGTAAATGGGCTTTGTAAACTGCAGACTCCAGGAGTATTTTTCAATAAAAAAAGAGGATTATATTGATGTGCATAATAAATACATATAAAATCTTGGGTAGCAATTTACATTCATATATTATGGACAAGAAAATTTATAATCCTGAAATTTGTTCAGAATTTTATTTAATTACATTGCAAATTATTTCTCTTGAAATAAGATGCATCAGATTAAACAACTTCTGTATCCAATTAGAGTCAATAAAAACAAATGCAATGGAGACAAGATGAATTACTATTTGATATATTACTTTTTGCCAGACTTCAGAATGTGTTTGTATGAATCAGCCATAATTGGGTGTCTAACTTTATCTTATGATTGAAAGATGACAACTTTTGCCACAACTTAATTATCAGTATAAATGGGCCGTGAGCAGATAGGCTAAAGCTGCATAGTTCAGATGTATATACAAGATTCTTCAAGGCCCGGAATACTTGTGTGTTTGTTTGCTTGCTTTATTTCAAGAGAATTAAATGAGTCTGCCAAAAAGGTTTTGGATTTGGATCCAGATCCAACAGCATCCAGAGCCAACATTTTAAACCTGGTTGTTGGTTCAGGTGCCTAATTAAGATGGTTCTTACTCCTGAAACACTTCTGAAAACTTTACATCTAACTTGCACAGGTGAAACTGGTGATCAAACAGTGCAGAAATCACTACTTATTTCAGTATCTGGATAGTTGGGAAATGAGTGGCGTATTCTTCCATATGAATTCCTGCAGAGAACATGGTGTTGGTTTCTTAGTAGGTGTCACTTTTTACTTCCAGTAGTGTAATCCAGGACCGTATTAGGGGACACCAAAGGTGGATATGCAATCTTTCAGATTGTTTGGATCTGGATCTAAAACAAATTTCTGGCCAAATTATAAGGCAAATATACCACCCATGCTGGAACTACCTTTCAGTTCATTTATGCTGTTCTTTAGGACCCTTGAGTTGTTCAGATGCAACAAAGGGTGGAATTTAGCTCTCATGTTCCTATTTAGAACTTCAAACTCTCATTTTCCTGCATTATGAATATTTTATGATACTGAATGGTATCACCATTCATGGCAAAAAAACAAGGTTGATATATAAGATAATGCCAGTGCAAAACTCTATTTCAGTTTCTGTCTAAACTGAACCTGTTTTTATAAACAGCCTCTCTTCTTTTATCAAGTATGTAAAATCAATGTTTGCCATTCAGTGTCTGTTCTATTCAGTCTCCACAGATACTGTATGCTCTTATTTTTTCTTTTTTTTTTTGGTGGTGGTTGTTGTTGTTGTTGTTTTTCAAATTGAGCAGACTCAAACAAATCAGAGGGTCAATTATTTTTCTTATGTCCTTGAAGTATACATGTGAAATATTTGAAATGCTCATCTCAAAAAATTGAATATGCTTGTTTTGTGTTCAGCCTAAGCTCCTAACCTGGTAGTGATTTACCTTTTGTTTAGATCTGTGAGCTGTTCATCAGAAAAATAGGTATGAATCTTTGTTGCTTAATCCAGATATTAATGTCTTGACTCTATGGTCAGTGGTGCATTTAGAAATCAATGGCCACATCCAGACAAGCCTGGCACATGAAGATGTTCCCCACACTGCTACCTTGACCCTGGGAAATCCATGCTTGTATAGATGTGTCTTATGGTATATGCTGAGAAGCATTTTGTGGGGTAGGTCATGCTAGCCTGCTAAGTTTTCCTTTCTGCTACTAGGAAAAGGAAATAAGAGCCTTTTCACTAATAAGTGGTGGTGAATGTTTGCCTCCTGTGAACTCCCATTGACTTCTTTAGTAGTGCAAGGTGCTAAGCTACTTGCAAGAGATTATTGGCACTCTGAAGAATTAGGAGAGAGTGCTTTTATTAAAAAATATTGTGTTTATCAACTGTTGGAAACTACTTGCATTAATGTTTAACATTGGAATCATGTAACAAAATCATAGAAAAGCAGGGCTGGAAAGCACCTCATGAGGTCATCTAGTCTGAGCCCCTGCTCAAGGTAGTCTCATCCCTGTCTAAACCATCTGAAACTTAATTATGAAAAAATAATGTATATCATCTCACTATTTTAGGATGTGCAGTACTGAGTTTTTCTTATGATATTAAAGCACCCTTGACAGAAGTGATTAAACTATATTTCTCTCTAATTTTAAAACTGGAAGGCATCACATAAGATATACTGTGACTGATACGGTTATAAATTTTCTCTTGTCCATCAACTGGCTGTCATAAAACACCCTCAGGAAGCTTGGTGATAATGATAAAGTTAGACCCTGTAAAACCCTAAGGAGAGGGGTGGATCCAGTGGGAAGTAGCGGTGCATTTGCAGCCCCACTGCCCCCTTTTTTTATTCCTGATCCAATCAAAGTTTAAAACTAACTGTCCGGCAGAGACATTTCCATTCAGACATCAGTCAGGGAGTTAATTAACCTCATACCTAACTATAATCTATCTGTTTCCTTCTAACCTCTTCATCCTGTGTTTAAGGTCCATCTCTCCTTTTTCTAATCATCTTGCTTTTCCATTAATCAAGTTACACTTTCTTCTGCAATTCTGCTGCCTGTCAGCTGCTCCTGATAATGTATCTCCTGTTTCACAGCCCTGCACATTGTTTCTATCTCTAGCTAAAAACATTAACTCAGGTGAACTCAGTGGTGGAAATAGCATACAGTGAAGCACTGCACTGTCAACATGCTCAAGAAGGCTAGATTTATCATATATAAGAGATATCATTAGAATTAAATCTAAAATGAGAATAAAGAAACAGCTTCACTTGATGATTTTTGCCTCGTTTGTTGTGGTTTTTGATACATGATGTAGCAAACTACTGCAAATTACAATTAAAATTATATGTTTTTGCTTCCATCTAAAACTGAATGATAATAGCCTTGGCATATTAATAAAGCTTCTAGTTTATTTTTAACTAGGTAAAAATGTGTATTGTGTTATATGTGATGATGCACCAATTCATCTGAAAACTTCTTCAAAATCTTAGCTCTGCTTATGCCTAAGGACATGTCAACACTGTCCCCAAGCTGTGACCAATTTGGTAAAGCAGGTAAAGCTCATTCACCTCTTCTTTGTGCACACCAAATCCCAGAAATGAGGTAACCCTAGGCTGAACTTTGAGTGCTTGCCAATAAACATGTCTAAAATATAGAGCCTAGAAGCTGGGAACATGCTCAGTACCACTCTAATGCTGCATTACCTCATTTTTAGGAGTTGGTGCGTACAGAAATGAGATCAGTGAATTGGGCACACTTCATGGCGGCAGTCTTGGGTGCTGCATGGAGTTGGTCTCAGCATGTCTTAAGTTTCATTATCTTCCATTGAGTCTCTATGAAGTAGAGAACACTCCACACTTCTCTGATGGCACTTAGCACCTTGCAGGTTCAGGTCCATAGCTATAACACTAGGCCAGATTGAGTCATGCGATGTGGCTGCAAGGGATGGAAGCACTGAATTAATAACCGTGCACCCTGGAATCAGAGTTACTCCAAGATGGGAAAGTAAGCTACAACAGCCACTGGAAAAGGTGCAACCTGATTCTGATTTATGTAAGAATAGAGGATTAGTTATAGTTTTAGCTCACCATAGCTTGTCCACATGGTTCAGTACATGGAGAACACAGGCTGTGCTTTGAATCAGACCTGTGCATACGATTTGAATCACTGAGGCCAAGGGTTGGAAATGAGACTATATTCCTCCACTGCCCTGATTTGGAGAAGGGAACTTTGAAAAAGATAGTCAAAGACAGGGGCTAAAAACAGATATTGGATTTATTTCAGGTCTTGACTCTCATCATAACAGACCCAGAACAGTTGTTTACACACACAGCTTTGGCAATAAACACAGATTAGGGAAAAAAAAGTTACCTTGGTACTTCACAGGTACTTAAAGTGGGGCAGTAGATTTCATGTCTACAAGATCCCAGAATAAAAGGCTTTGTCCCAGAAGAAAGACTACTCTCTGTTTTTAGCCAAGGAGATCTTGTTTTTTTTTCCTGCCTTTTGGAGAATGAGCCAGGTTTCTGATTCTCCTTTTTCAAATGACTGTTCAAACCATTTATATAGGAAACCAGCTCATGCCATGAGTATTTTGATGCATAAGTTAGCTGAGTAAAGAGCTGACTCTATTTTCATATTCTAGACCATCACACAAAAGGGAGGCTTCAGAGATTGTACTCATCTTGAAAATTAATTATTTTTGTACTATTACATGCATGTAGATTTGACTGTAAAAGTCACAAAAAGGAATATTTTCTGTGTCTGCTGTGTTGTGGACAACATCTCAGCATGAAGCTGGCTCATTGTGAACTCTCCATCTGTTAGTAGGAAAAGGTGATTTTTGTCTAGATAAAAATCAACAGAATTTCTGGTCTGGTTTTAACATGAAGTCTAGATAAGAATCTGAACTTCCCTTGAGCTTATTTGAACTGTTTGAAGTTAGCTTGTCACTAGCTGGAAGTCCTATCTCGCTTCCTACTTTATCACTGATAGACCTACTTTTTTTTCCAACCAAATGACTTTATTGGCCATTTAATCTTGGTATTAGGATTTTGCTTGCTTACTGACTGATCCACGCATGTAGTAGGAGGTAGAAACAGTATTCTTAGGCATTGGAGGAGACGGCAAGGGTACGCTGGCAGAAATAATAATCAGCCCTGTGTAATCAGCCTTCCAGGCAGGCTTTCTTAGCAGCTGCCAATCACCTGAGATTATATAAATTTTTTTTGGAAAAACATAAATTACAATTGACAAACCTGCACCCTACAATTTGACATTCCACTGAGCCTCCTGCAAGAGTAGCTACACTGTACAGTAGATTCCATAGTTTCATAGACCTGAACCCATAGAAACGGGGCTACTGTAGTGGTTATTAGGGCTGTGAGAAATAGCACTGTTCTGTTTTGACATTTCGATGGGACCCTGTTTTGTTTCGAGTTTCATTTCATTTTAAAACCACTGTTCCATTTTTGTTTCATCAAAACTTTCACTGTTTCAACATTTCTTTCATAGGCTATAATGGGGAAGCACAAACCTGCCTATAACTTTGTCAGTTAAGCTCAGCAACAACTAGTATGCCACTGTCATCAGTGCATACACCCCAGTGCTTGATGTTGATGAAGATTGCAAAGAATGGTTTTACTCCAGTCACATACTGACTAATACAAACAGGACAAGATCATTCTCATCAGTGACTTCAACATCAGAGTCAAATGTGACCTGGAACTCTGGAGTGGCACCACTGGGAAGCAAAGAGTAGGGAAAGTCAGCTACAGCAGCATCCTTTTCCTGAGCAAATGCACAGACCTCAGTCTTGTCATCATGAACACCATCTTTAGACAGAATCACAAATACAAGACCAACTGGAAACACTCTGACTCTAAATCATTTACCTCTTGCTGAAAAAGTCCCACTGGGAATCTTAATGTGATTTCAGACCATCCCATGCTGCAACTCACATGATCTCTGTTGCCTGCCAGATCCAATAAAAGTGTTAGGAATGATATCAGGACCTGCATATGGCCTTCATTGACCTCACTAAGACCCTTGATTTCTTCAGTTTTGAAGCCTTGCAGAAACTATTGGCCAGATTTAGATGTCCTGAAAAGTACATAAGGGTCCTGAGGCTTCTCCATGACCAGATGACTGTGACTGATCTGCGTAGTGGATTGGAGACGGATCCATTTGTCATCCAAATTGGAGTCAAGCAAGGATGTGTTATCACCCCAATTCTGTTGTCTGTTTTTTGACAGTCACACCAGTTCTTCTTGAATTGTCATGGAAGAGCCCTCCATCCATTCAGTATTCATTATGAAATGTCTTGAATTGAAGATGAAAGTACTCAAAACAACCATCCTTGATCTTCAATGTTTTGACAACTGTGCCATCCTTGTGCACATTGAGGAAAACCTCCAGTCTACACTGGAACTTTTCAGAGAAGCCTACCAAATTCTGGGCCTCTCTCTCAACATTGAGAAGTCTAAAGTACTCAGCCTGCCTCAAGGTATGAATGTGACCCTGCTCCATCCCCAAGTTTCTTTTGAGGAAAAGACTCTGGAGGTAGTTGAGTACTTCTTCTACCTCAGTAGCCACCTCTCTGAGAACAATCCAGCCAGCACAGGATCCCTCTTTTGGGAAACTGCTTTGGTGTTTTTTTGTTGTGTTTTTTTTTTTTTTTTTATCCACTACAATTTCCCAAAGGAAAACAAGATCCAGATCTACAATACAGTCATCATCCCTGCTCTCCTCTACATATGTGAGATATATAGGTGACCTACTATCACCATGTCAAGCCTGGAGAGGTATCACCAAGGATGCCTCCAGAAAATTCTTCACATTAAATGGGAAGATTGCCACACAAATGCCAGCACCCTTGCTGAAGCCAGTGTTACCAAAATTGAGTTGGTATTTGAGGATCATCAACTTCACTAAAATGGACATTGTGTAGAGATGCTTGATACTTGACTTATAAAACAAGTGCTCTTCTCCCAGCTTAGTAACAGTCTGAGATCTTGCAGCGGCCAGAAGAAATGCTACAAAGTCACATTGGAGGTATACCTCAAGAAACCAGATGATAGCATCAAGAGGTGGGAGGAACTGGTTGCCAATTTACTCCTGTGGTGCTGGAACCTCAACCAAGTGGCAGCCCATTTCGAGGTAAAGTGTCACCCCCTTGAAGCAGAGAGAGAAAGATTTAAGGAAGGAAAAGGAGATAAATCCCAGCCTGCAGCCAACTGTCACCTGTGGGGAAAACCTGAAACTTCTGCAGATGGGTCTGGCTCTAGGATTGGACTGTTAAGCCACTTCATGACCCAAGTGTGAGCCGTGGCAGAGATCATCCTTAAATCGAAGGATGATTGACTATGACAGTCAATTTTCAATTTATCTAAAATTTACTGAGTTGGGCACTCCCCTTCCTACTGCCAGGCTGGGCTATGCCCCCTTTTCCCCAACAGGACTGAGTTGGGATAGTCATGCCCCACTCCAACCTCCCCCCTCCACTCTTCTGTGGGGCCCCCTCCTGCTCTGTGTGGCCAGGCTCATCCCCAGCTGCCCCCTACCCCACTCCATGTGGCCTGATTTGTGGCTGGTTCTGATCCAGGACCCATTCTCTAGCTCACAGTCATACCAGGTACTACTTATCCAGGCCACCCGGGAAAAAAATTGAGCACCACTGCACTACAGGGTGGATTCTGCAAAGTGATGAGTGTCTCAGGTGACTTGCCCAATGCATTGACAATTGCCATTGATTTCCTTGACAACTGAGAAGGTGCTCATTGTAAATTCTGAGCATCTTGCTATGTTGGTTCGAAATAGGAGGGGTATGGCTGGTCAAGAAAAAAAATCAAAAAAGAAATAATATGGAATAAATTGCAGTCTCATGCTGAGGATTCTATTTATACACTTTGACCTGAAGCACGTTTTGGAAAAGGGTTGTGTTGTGTTTGTTTTGTTTGTTTTTTTTGGGGTGGGGGGGGGAGTTTCTTTTATTATTGTGAACTAGTTATTCATGATAACGTTACTGCTCCTGCAAGAAATTAGAGGGAAGGTTGAATAGCCTCTGATTGGACTCCCTAGCTTTCCCTTCTGAGAGTTGGGTACCTTGTAATTTGACTGAAAGTCTCATTGTCACACCTTATCAGATAGTTTTCTATCCGCCTCTAAAATTATAAAGGTCATCAGATTTATTGTTCTAGAGGTAAAAGACAATTCCATGCAACAATCCTTGAATTTTTAAAGAAAAACTTGCCATGTGGCTATTGCTTCATGTGGCTATAGTCCTCTGTTCCAAATTAACCAAAAGAACCCTACTAACCCTCTTGGCTGGTAGGAATTAGGATTTTCTGTTATCATAAATGACAATCCATTTGCCATAAATGACATTTCTGACGCATGCTGGCACAATGGTTGCATTTTAAAATCTATTTATATTATTTTCTTCTGGGACTGATGAGTCAGAGCTACTGTAGTGTGTTTGCCCTAGAAGCAAATAAATATGAATAGACTATGGCCTGTTTCTCTCACTTATCCAGGTCAGAAAGTGATGTACGTTCTTTATTTTCTGTGGAGTTGCTCTTGATTTTACACTAGCATCAGAAGAGAATCAGACCGTATATAAGCCATGTTTATCAATGCCTATGTCACTAGAATGGGAATAATCATACACTCTTTTCCCTCATTCAGCTCCTTTCCATGGTTCTTTGCTCTTCTGATTTATTTTAAAATTAGGCCAATTAACAGTTATGTTATACTTGTGTAAGTACTAAGCCATATCCTGGCGTTGAAACTGTAACTGTTTACTTGCCCGTAACTTCCATTGACTCCAGTGTAACACACAAAGTTAGGTTGTCCCACTCAAGTTCTGCTTTAGTGGGACTATAGATGATGCAAAACAGCACAGACTATGGGTTGTTGGTTTGTTTTTTTTGTTTTTTTTTTTTTTTCAGCAGTATTGTCTTTATGTGAAAATTATGGAAGCTTTGCTTTTATGTAATATACCCACCTTATCTTTCCATCTATATTGTGCAGATGACTTCAAGACCAACTTCTGATTACCTTGAAACAGTGATAGATTGCATTTTCAGTGCTGATCCATTATAGTATTCTAGGTTTCTCCTAATACAACACAAAACAGTTAATATTCTGATGAGAAATTCTTCTAAAATATAACATGCGGAACAAGTATGTTAGTTTGTGGATCCATTGGTCACTTGTCTACTTACCATGTATCTATGGTCACTTGTCATCTAACTTAGCTATCATGGTGTACATTTTGGTATCTAATTTGGAGGAAATGCCTGAAATGCAGGGAAAGCTTATTTCTATTTCAGGTAGAAATAAGTTAGGTTTCTATTTTCAGATACAGTGAGGTAGGTAGTTCTCCTTGCAGTCAGTGTAAACTTAGTTTTAAAATCAGAATGCATGAATAACAAAAAGGCAAAAATAACACATGCATTAATAGACACTGATTAAACTCAGTAAGAGACACATGCATTATTCCTAAGTTATTAACTTTCTGACACAGTTTAAATTGCCATAAATTAAATCTGCATGAATGGCTTAGACCCCCTGAAGAGCAAAATGTTAGGGAATGATAACAGGGTTGGAAGTAAATTTAAGTCAAGGGTGAAATCTTAACTGATCCGAGTTGATGGAATTCCTTATCTGTGTTGACAGCAAAAGTTCCAAGAGGACCTTGGGTCGTTCTGATGAGGCCAATCAACATCGCAATAATTTAATCACTCTCCGGCATTTCTCTTGTATACTCATAATTTCAACATGCTGTAGTTCTATATATGTCACTTTATCCTTTTACTCAGTGTAGAGGGCTAAAGAAAACCTCTTTCATAATTGGCTTAAGAGAGTAACACAGCAAGGTTTGCTGCCCCTGAATGCCTGTTTACCGCATATTTTCTCTAGATTAATCTGTTCTAGCTACACTGCATTTGAGTATTATGATGGCAGAATATTTGACAAGATGTTTTCAGTGACTTTTGACATTGTTGCAGGAAAAGTCTAATAACTTCAAACAGGTGTGATGCAAAGGACTTTTAAGCTCTCTTTATTTTATTAACTGACACAGGTTGACTGTTGTAATCCCATCAAAAACAAAAATTAATGTGCTTGCAATTTATGAGCTCTGGAAAAGTATGTGTTTATAAATTTGATTCTTTGTAGTGTAAACATGTATGCTATTGTGGTTTAATAACGTTATAACTACCTGCTGTTGAACTTGTGGCATGGCCAGTTCAACAGCAAAAGAACCAATAAAATGTTTTCTTAAAATGATGTGTATATTAGAAAGATAAACCCGTTTAACAGAACGTGACTGTGGCCCTAAGCTCAAATTAGGTCCTTCCTCCCCACTTCACATCTTTATTTTATTTTTCTCTCCTTTCTTTCACCTGAAAAGTGTCGTACTTCATGCTGTCATGCAAAGGCAGAATGAAAGTTGAGCTCAGATTGATGACTTGTTTAGTGGGCATTCAAGTAGTGATCCTCAATCCGTAACTTTTGAGTGGTTAGTAAAAACTTCTGGTAGTTTCCACCACTGATTTAAGCAAAAACTTCATTCACTCCTGATTTTGAACTAGCTTGTCTGCTTTCTTTCCGGTAGCTCTAAAGTGGGTCTAGAAGGGAGAGGTGCAACCTACTTTCATGGCTGTTAGCTCTCTTATTTACTAAATATCTTGCCAGACACTACTGTTCAGATTTGTGGTTATCAGAATCAAGTAGGTGTTGTGTTCACCATATGAGATTATTCGGTCGGTGGTGGCAGTTCCTTGGAGTTGAGGATGACACCCATCAGGCTTGATGGGTCCTCAGGTGACTGAGGAGCCTGATTCTGGATACACACATTCTTCAGGAATGGGGGCATATTATTGCATGGGGGAGTGAGATTCACAGCCCTGGGTTGGTCTCTTTCTTCTTCCTCTGCTGCTGCCGTTCCACCTCAGTATCAAGTTGCTGGGCCTCAAAGTGGTGTGCACCTTGGTGGACCACACCACACCGAATGGTCAGCAGCTTGCATCTCCCAGCCATTGGTGCTGGTGCCTCCATGCTTGAAGGTGACCTTGAGTGTGTCATTGTACCGTTTCCTTTGGCTGCCCTTTGAGTGTTGGCCAACAGAGAGCTGGGAAAAAAGAATCTGGTGAGGGAGGCAGTCCTTGGACATCCAGATGCAGTGGCCTATCCATTGGAGTTGATTTCTCAAAAGTAAGGCTTCGATGCTGGTGGACACAGCTTCATGGAGGACGCTTGCACTGGTCAGGCAGTCCTCCCATTTGATCCCCAGAATTTTTACGTAGGCACTGCTGGTGAAAGCTCTTGAGGGTCTTAATGTGGCATTGGGTGATGGTCCAGGTTTCATTGCAGTACAGGAAGGTGGTCAGCACAACAGCCTTGTAAACCAGGACCTTCGTCAACTTCCAAAGGTCTCTATTTTTGAAGAAACGTTGTCACAGCTTGAAGAAGGCAGCACTTGCACAGTTGACCTGGTGCTGGACTTCTTCATTGATGGTAGCCCCTTGAGAGAGGTGGCTGCTGAGATGCAGAAAGTGCTCCACATACTCCAGAGGCTCCCCATCTATGTAGATAGTATGAGGGATATTAAGCTGGCCTAGGGAGGGTTGGTGGAAAACCTTTGTCTTGGCAATGTTCAAGGACAGGCCAAATCTTTTATACAAAGTGTTGAAGAGGTCTGAGGTTGCTTGCCCATCCTGTGCAGAGTGAGCCATCACACAGCAATCATCCTCAAACTGAAGGCCATGGATGCTCTTGGTGGTGAGTTCCGTTTTTGCCTGGAAGTGCCCAAGATTGAAAAGCTTCCCATCCAGTAGATACTGAATACTGATGCTGGATGGTAGATCATCTTGGATGAGGTGGATGATGATGGTCAGGTAGATGGTGACAGGATGGGGGTGATCATGCAACCTTGTTTGACCCCAGTCCAGATGCGGAAGGCATCAGTTTCAGATCTTCCACTCAGGACAGTGGTGGTCATATCATCATGCAGGAGCCTTAGCATGGTGACAAACTTCGGGTGGTCAAGGCATTGGTGGATGGTCCACAGAGCTTCATGATTTAAGGAATCAAATGTCTTGGTCAGGTCAATGAAGACGAGGAACGGTTCTTTATTTTGCTCTTGACATTTTTTTTGGATCTGCCTGGCAATGAAAACTATGTCCTCAGTGCCCAGGGATTGTCAGAAGCTGCACCTGTTTCTGGAAGGATCTCCTCAGTGACGGGACAAAGGTGGTTCAGGAGAATGTGGGCCAGGATCTTACCTGCAATGGACAGGAGGAAAATACCCCTGTAGTTCCTATGGTCAGATTTGTCCCCCTTCTTGTAGATGGTCATGATGATTTCATTCTTGAGATCCCTGGGGATGTTCTCTTCATCCCAAAGGTGGAGGATAAGCTGGTGGAGTAGTGATGTGAGCCTTTGGACTAGTTTTTCAATCCCACTGTGCTTCCATTTCCTCTCTAGTCCTTTTGCTGTCATGTTTATGTAGATTGTAAACTCCCTCTGTATACAGCCTAGCACAATGCAACACTTACATTAGCTGAACCCTCTGTGAGTTGCTTGAATATGCTTATGAGCAGGGATACTGGCTTTCTCCGTTTTAAAAACTGCAAATTGTGATTAAAAAATCCTCAGATGCATGTTTTTCTGTGATTACAATTGAACACCACTATATTTATGCGTATGTTTAACACAATGTTTTATTGATATATTTACAATTTGAATGTAATTTGGAAGCTTAACAGTGCTCTCAGCAGGATGTGGGTCCAGCTGTGGCTGTCCCCACTGCTGCTTTGTGGTGCTGAACAACCCTGATATGCTGGTGCCCTGCCCCTGCCCATGCCATTGACTCTCACTCCAAACCCAAAGCCCCCTCAGCCCTGCTGATGCCCTTCACTTCCAATCCACATCCCCCCCCCATCCCTGCTGCTGGCTCTCACTCCTGACCAATAACCATGTGGCCCTGCTGGTACCCCTCGCTCCTGATCCACAGTCCCCCAGCCACCCAAGCCATGATGGTAACCCTCAGTCATGAACTGCAGCCCCCCTCCCCTTCCAGTTCCCCTTACTCCTGACCCACAGACCTTGCTAGTGCCCCACGGTCCCCCACATCCAGCATTTCCCCTTACTCCCAAGCCACAGCCCTGCCAAGTCCTGCTGGTGCCTCTCACTCCTGACTCACAGCTGCCCGTCCCCTCCCACCCCAACCCTCAGCTGCCCCCATCCCATCCCATCCCACCTGGACTAGAGTGTAGTGGCTGTGGCAGTTCTGACTTGTGCAGGCAGCACCAGAGCAAGCCCAGCCCCAGTGTGGGCTGAAGGGAGAAGAGGAGGCCTGTGACACTCCCCGCTCCCCCCACCACCCTGCTCTGGGGTTTCCATGCCATGCTAGGTGGCCTGGCAATGCCCCCCGCCTGAGCAGTTTCTCCCCTTCCACAAATCCCTGCCACACACACACACATGCATACCACCCCCTCCCCGCCAGCCCACCAGACAGTCCCTAAGCCCTGGATATCCAACTCCTGTCCCCCATAGACTTGCCTATTCTGAGGTTGTTCCCACCACTCTGCCTGGCTGCATCTGGCTGTGTATTTTGTGCTTGCGCACATGCACACAGTGCCCCCTTCTTCAGTAT
>NW_017728914.1:15276641-15286220 GCF_001723895.1 Crocodylus porosus
TTTCTCCTTTTAAAGAGGAAAATCCACATTTTTCTACGTAAAATCCATGTTTTTCCACAGCAGATGGAAAACCCGGATCCCTGCTGATAAGAATTCAGGGTTGGACTTTTTTGTTATAGAATCTCCTGTTGGTAAGTGATTTACAGTTTTACTTTTTTCCTCTCAATATATTTTCTTCTGGCCAGTATTGAGGCACTTAAACTTATACCTGTGTGCTGAGTCATTTTGCCGGTTGCTATATTTGAGGAGAATACAACAGCCTCTACCTGTTAATTTGCTACAAACTGATCATAAATGCAATTGCTCTGTCTCCAATCCATTTTACAGGGAGATTACAAAGAAAGATATGTGAAAGAAATTATCAATTAAAATATATATATTATATTATGTGAGGCTATACATTTTGTCTGTTCATTTTATCCCACTGCCTCCCATCATTTTAGAAAACTGCTTAAGTCAAAAGTTGTGATTCCAAAGGGTATAGAAACACTTCCTGATGGGCAGGACTGATGCTAATAGATGGCAGAGAAGAACAATTGTTTTCTATTTGTATGGACAGGAAAAGTATTTGAAACCAGACTGTTTGAATTATTTATGTACTGTGGTCTGTTTTGATGTGTAACTATGTTCTGTCTCTCTCTCCCTCTCTCTCTTTGTGGCTTGTGGTTGCTGTTTGGAGAAATGAAAGGTGAGAGCAAGCATACTTGATCACAAAGGCTAACAAAAGGGGAAGCAGAAGCTTATTTCTCTATTAGACTTTAACTGAACAAATCATTAAGTTTAACCAAAAATGTCTATAAATATTTTCTTCATATTTGTAAAAAATGTAAGTCCCTTCCACATAAATCTCAGCAGATGTATTTATGAATAAGATGTTTACCAAAACTACATTCTTTAAGTGAAGAAACACAAGAAGATAATTGCATTGCTTCTTGAAATGAAATTTGCTGGTTTGGAGCTTCAACATGTGGCTATTTAAAATGAGACATTTTAGAGGGCCATCTGTTTTGTAAGGTGGTGGTTGACATTTAAAAAAATTGAGCCCTGACCAGTTCATCACTTCTGTCCTCCTGTGTTGCCACTGGACGACACGGTGGCCCACTTAAATGCTTTTCATCCTGGTTTCACCATGGCTTTCAATTCAGTGCAATTTGATTTTACTAGCCTATAAAGCTTGATACTGTTTTGGTCTTGGATACTTTAGAGACCTTGAATCAAACTTTCAAGAGTTTCTAAACTCTGTTTTGGAACAGGGCTTAGATTCCTGTCTTTTAAGTGTTTGACATTTTTTTTTGTTGAGAAGAAAAAGTTTGCAGCTGGTAACTAAATCAGGGGCATCAATTTTTCATCAGTTCTCACTGTACAGAATTTAGGTCATTGTGATTTAAGATGAGTGCTCTCCTGTTGCCACTCCCTGCCTTTTTTTTTCTCTTAACTCCAGATAAAATCCTTTGTATAACTGAACCCCAGTTCTTCAAAGTATAGAGCCTGGCTAGCTGGCTGTGTGTGTGCAGATGTCAAATGGGACTCCCTGTAGATGCAGCAGTATATTTCTGTCCTATACCTTTCAGGATAAATGAATTGGGGAAGAAAGTCTCAGTAGCAGGATGTTTGCCTATCATCCAGTAGCTTTGTTTATAAACTTAATCTGATATATAAAGTAGTTCTTAAAATACCCTGTTTGTTTAAAACTTAAGGGTTTCTGTGTATACTAAATATATAGACTTTGACAATGACTGGGAGCTGGTAAGATCTGTATTTGAGATGTACATCTAATCTTGGTTTGGTCAGTAAAAGCATGTTCAGATGAGTGCACACATGTGGTTTGTGGCATTTGCAGACCCAGCTGTGACACTGCAACCACACGTGCCACACATGCAGGCATTCACCGTGCTGTGGATTTGCAAAGGATATCCCAGAGATAGCACTGCGGATCTCCCAGTGTCAAAAAAGACTGCAACAAAAAAAAGTAAGGCAGTGCACGTGGCAGCAGCGTGCATCTCCCAAAACCAGAGCCTGGGTAGATGGAGCCATACTCCAGCTGCCAGCTAGGCTCTTTGCACCAGATTGCTGCCTCTGGAGCTGCAGGAGGCCCCCATTACTTAGAGTATAGCTCTCAGGGCTATTTGCAACACACTAATGCATAGGTGTTCCCTGGGCACGAGTAGGAGTGGCACAACTATGTGCCACTGCTTTTTGTTCCCATGGAAATGCATGGGTGCACTTGTCTGGATGCACCATAAGCGTTGGTCATTTTCCCGTAGACACTTAAAACTCTCACCCACTGTATATATGCAGGAATAAAGGCGGGCAGGAATAGGGAGATGAGTGGTAAAGGGGAGAGGAGAGCAGGCATTCACAATTGTTAAAAAAAAAAAAAAAAAAAAAAAAAAAAGCTGATATTTCCCTTTACAGGTACAGATGGGTGGATCAGATAATTGACCTAACCAGACAGAAATTATAGCTACCTCACCACTACTGGTTCCTAGAATGCTTTCTGCTATGACAGCAGAATGCCAATGCTGTGATGTTATATCTGAATCCATTACCTATAGGGGCTGCAGTTTCCAAAAAAGGATGTGTATGTGTGGGTACATGTGCAGTATTTGAGGAATCCCTATAAGGAATAGAAACTTTTAGGTTATCATCTGTCAAATGAATAATAGGTGTGTGCTTGGTAATATAAATATTATCACAACCCATTTAAAACTGCTGTTGCATATCTACCCCTTCTTTCATGTATATGCACTCTAAGTCATGTAGGAAACTTAAATGTTCATGGAAACCACCAACACGTATTAAAGAATTAATTAAATAAACCACTTTCCAGAAAATCAGACATTTTAAAGGTTAATATTTCAAACTAAATAACTCCAGATATGTACGTGTTCATAATGTCCTTGTTATGCCTCTGCTTTGCAGAACTCAGTCAATAGATGAAACAGTAACGAGTAAAATAATTTATATTTGCTAATAAAAAACTCCAGCACATTTTTTCTTTTCGAGCAGCCCTCGTGCACAGTGAAAGACACTTCTTGTTGTATATAATCTGTTTTAACATCATACCCAGTGTGATTTAATAGGTTTATTTCTATTCAGCGTATATACCATCTGTCCTAAACAGCTTTTTTTATATATATCTTGAATATATTACAGTTTGCTCTGGAAAGTGTAAGTGTATCCAGTTTCTATGTTCTACTAGCAGTTCCTTGCAATAATTGAAAATCAATCAAATATTGCCAACGCTAGTGTTTCTGTATCTCATATCGCCCATATTTCACATATACGATTACTGTTTGGGATGAGTGCTCTCCTGTTGTTTCCCACATTTGCTGCCTCCACATGATGTCTGTTCTATAATTAATCCTACTTTTTCAGCATCCAGTGCCTGGAGGGCTGGCTGAGCCTGTGAAAACTTCAAATGGGGCTTTATGAGGATTCAGCAATGTGTCCATACACTGTACCTTGCAGCATAAGGTTGTATGCTCCTTAGGGCAGGGATTTTGTTTTTCTCACTTGTGTACAGGGACTAGAAATAAAAGGGAAGGACTTCTAGAAGCTAGTGTGCAACAACAGCTAATGTTAATAATAACAATAATTATTATAATAGTTATTGTGATTTTTTTCAGGCAATAATAAGG
The DNA here is from genome assembly GCF_001723895.1 of Crocodylus porosus. NCBI lineage: Eukaryota > Metazoa > Chordata > Crocodylia > Crocodylidae > Crocodylus > Crocodylus porosus. Next base: position 15,280,283 of record NW_017728914.1, read on the forward strand.
AATTAGAAACAATACTTCTAACATCTTTAAAGAAATCTGTGTCGTCTTGATTATTGCAAGGTTGTGATATTTCTTAGCTTCTTGTGGAATGTTTTGTAGTGATTTCAATCTTAATTCCCACCTAGTTGCTCTAGCTCTTTAAAATTTTGTTGTAGCTGGTTTGATCCACATCCTTATTATGTAAGGGTGCACGCAAGCATTACATTTTGTTTAGGGGAATCTAGCTTGGGGAAATCTAAACGTTGGGTATGCAAGTACCAGTTTTTTGGATCAGCCTAAAAATGATGCAATTGATCTAAAGTTACCATATTTACTCCAATATGAGTTTCCCTCCTAATCAGCAGGCCCCCCACTTTACATTCACATAGAACAAAACCTCCCTAAATAACTACTTTGTCTATCATTAAACCACTTCCAGAAGAAGCATGTGCTCAGCAATGTAAATCAACTAAGAATTCGATTGAAGGCATCCCTCACTAAGCATTTATATCATCTGATTGCTTTGGAGACCTTTATGTGATACTCACATACTTCATCTTCATATACAGGCAACCCCCACTTAGCACTCTTAATTGGCTCCTGAAAAACCGAGCACTAAGTGAACTGGGTGTTAAGTGAAAGTTTTTGATGAACTAAGATGGTATTGCAGTGCTTCCAGGACCGGGGGCGGGGGGGGGAAGGCTAAAAAAAAAACAACAAAAAGTATAGTTTACTTTCCTGTCAGGGGAAACACCATATATTTAGGTTCATGAAGACAGATTTCTTTAAGCGTTCCCAGGGATAACTCTTCTTCTGACATGGTTTAATACTTGCCAAGGTGCTAAGGCTTAAAGGCCACTTTATGAAAATGAAAGGCTCTTTCTTAGCTTGCTTCTGCAGCCCTATAGCTGAGGGCAGGTGAAACTTGGGGGCATCTGACCCCCAAATCTCTGGGCTTGAGCATGCACATAGGATGCCTGCCGAAAGACTTTGGAAGTATCTGAAGCCCCTGATGGGGGTGGAGGATGTTTGCCAGGTGTAGTATGGTTCTGGACTGACTCATGGATTTGGATTTGATTTGGCTTGGAACATGAAACATTTCTTTAAAAGAAATTTATATTAGGTATAAGCCGGTACAAAAGTGCTGCTCAAAAGTGTATTTATAGAGTACTTGTGCTAAAACCCATCAGGCTATAGATCTGAGAAACTCCATATTTCTTTCTTTTGCTGTCCCCTCATTGACAAAGCTTTGTCCAAATCTATGCATTTCAGCTTGGATAAAATACCATATCATGTCAGCTTCCATTTTGCTAAAACTGTTGTGACTGATTCTAGTCAAACATATGAGGTTTTTATAAATTGAAAAGGTCTATCTGCTATAGTGATATAAATGTTCAGGTTAGAGCTTCTGTATAGTTCCTTCAGCACATTGCTTGAGATACTAGAAAGGAATAATATAGCTCCATTTCCTATTTAATCATGTGCTAATAGCAGCTAAGCTTTACTCAGCTTAGCATAACTTTCATTGTTCCATATAAATTGATATCTCAATAGTTCTGGGGCAAAGAACATTTTTTCTTTTGCTGCCCCATCACAGCATGTGCTTTGCATTTTTACCGGTTTCGTCATACTCTCCTAAAGACTGTACTGGCACCTACTCAATGAACAAATCCATGGCACAATTTGGAGGGCAGATTAAATGTGGCTTCAAGCTGACTCTATGGATCACAACTCTGCACTAGCACTTTATGAAACTTGTTCTTTAGCATGATAGCAGAACTTAATGGTGAATGGTGATCATCCCAAGGTGCTATTGACAGTCAGAAGTCATGGAGAAGTTCAGGTCACACCTGCTTAACTAGTCACACCTTTTTCATAGATTTCATAGATGTTAGGGCTGGAAGGGACCTCGAAGATCATCACATCCAGCCCCCTGCCCCAGGAGAGGAAGTCAGCTAGGGTCAAAGGATCCCAGCAAGATAAGCATCCAAACGTTTCTTGAATGAGTCCAGAGTAGGTGCCTGCACCATTTCTGGAGGGAGTCTATTCCAGGTCTTGGGAGCTCTGACAGTAAAGACATTTTTCCTTACGTCCAGCCTAAAATGGTCTTGGAGTTTATGACCATTGGTCCTTGTTTTTCCTTGGGGTGCTCTAGTGAATAGACATTCTCCCAGATCCTGATGTACACCTTTTTCCTAGATGCTGGGAGAATGGTAGCATAGAAGCAGTTATACTGACTATACACTGTACGTTATGGGAGGAACCTGTACATTTCAACCCACTTCAGCTGGCTGCCAAGCTTCTGAACCATTTGTGCTCTGATCCAGAACAGAATCTGATTGAAGGTGTTTTCTCTCACGCTTTCTTCTTTCTGGTTCCTATGCTTGGTTTTTTGTTTTTTGTTGTTGTTGTTGTTTGTTTGTTTTTTCACCCAAATCACAGCAATTTGATATGCAATACTTCTTACTCAGTAGAATATTTGCAAGAATGAAGAACAAGGCAGATAATGATCCCACTGGTTTCTTGGTTATTTTAGTTTATGCCCTTCTATTTTCCTAGATTCCATAATATTATATTTGCATAAATGTTAATATGGTTGCTCTGTATGGTGGGCTTATAATATGTGCACCCATTTTATCTACAAAACTCATTTTTGCAGATTGTGAAGTCGTCACTCAGTAAATTCCAAACTTCTTTTGTTCTTCAGGTCTTTTTCCCATAATTTACTTGCTTTGGGGAGGTTTTTAGCTTTTATGAGATCCATGGATCAGGTAGTTTTAGTATTCTATTGAATATTCAAGATGGTGTGCTCAGAATAATTATCATCTAGTGACATGAGCTGCTTCCACAGGCCCTTACATGCCAGTTCATTAGAAAAAAATATCATGAGGCTTACTCTCCTTCCTTCTCCACTTTATGCTAAAGAGCATTAACACTGCAAGATTGAGATGAGCTAGTGTCCTTGACAGACACAGGTCTATACTTGCAATCGGAATCTCAGGGCTGAACCACTGGTTTGTATCTAATGGCACATTAACTATATTTCCCCTGCAGAAAATGTGCAATAATTATATTCAAGTGGTTCTATATTTGCTGTGTGACGGAGTTCTTTTAGTACCTTCAGTTTTTACCAGCTGTTGCATTTTTTTTAAACTGTAATCTTTTTTTTTTACGTGTAAAATAAATGGAAATTTTGGACTCTGTGTGCTAAGTCTTACATGAAAACCATATAAACAAAACAACTTTTGTAGTACCTAGAGCATCTGAAGGGGCGGTCAATGTGATCAGGGTCAAAGAGGATTTTTTTTGTATGAGGTAAAATTAGCTTGGTGTAATAACTACAGAGAGCAGTCAATAGGCAATATTATGAAATATATATAATTCAAAGGTACTTTGAATTATAAATGATTAATTAAAATTAATAAATTAAAAATGACTTAATTGCTTCAGTTCTAATCTAAAACATTCATTTCTACAACGTGCAGCACTTAAGCCCTCAAGGCTGGACTTAACTCTGAATGAGTCTCATCACCTTGCTGAGGTGTATGTGGTGTGTTGTTTTGTTGTTTTTTTTAAGTAGCATGAAAATCTCCACTCAGATTATCTGAAGAAATGAGAAATTCCAGCTGGTCAGCATTAAGGAAAATGCTGCTCTTGTTGTGTGAAAGTCAACTGTACTACTTTTACTCCTGTCAGGTAGAAGCTCCATTTTTAACTTGCTCGGTTTACCTATTACTACAGAGCCCTACCTGACAGAAATGACATTTTGGAATTTATCCCATTGACTGAGGTCATTTACTTTGTGACACTGTGACTTAGCTTCATGTGTGATGCAACAGACAACACAGAAAAGGTCACAGAATAGTGATTAAAGGGAAATCTTGCATAAAATTCTCATGGGGATGTGAAGCTGCCTTACGATATGGTGATGTTTTGCTTGGCCCTGCTCAATTAGAGATGTTTAAAGTTGTGCTGTGAGCTATTAACATATTGTCACTGACACTGAGCTAAGGCAGAAAATGAAATGCTGGATGTTGTTCTGTTCATGGATAAATGAAAAGCATGTTATGCAAAATGAAATCTGAGATGGGGTCAAATTCACACCCATAGTCCCTGGAGTGCTGATAACCTTCTGTTCTTCACTTTTAAATATGCAGTTAATATTTAATGAAAGCAGAAGCAACTGTTTCTGTCACTTTAGCTCCATGTCAACTCAACTTCACTTTGCTAAAAGGTTGTAAATTCTTTAAAAGGATAACATCCTAAGTTGCTGTATTTGTGTTATATGGTGAATATGTGTAGGTATGAGTAACCTAATGTGACCTTCAGGTTGCTTGCACATATCTTTTTTTGCATCTTCTTTGACAGCAGTGAAATCTGTCCATACAGCTTAGACTATTCTGATTGATGCGTTGTGTTGTTGCTTATTTGAAAAATGCTGTATCGTGAGTGTGCCTGTCAATGTGCATTCACCTTGCTTACAAGACTTCTGACACATACACACCAGATTAAGTACAAGGGTCAAATATTATCATAGACTACTCTTTGTCTTATAGTCGGGGTATTAACATGAAAATAATTTGGGACAATAGATGAGTTGAGGCCTAGGCACCTGTCTTGGCAAGGTTTGTTTGCAAGGATTAAGTTCAGAGCAATGGACAGTAACAGAAGCCAGGCAAAGAAGCTGGGATGGCCAAAAGATTTAAAAAGGAAGGGTTGTGGAGAATGTCAGTGACATACAGGAAACTGGGCAGGGGGGAAATGGTTGTGCAGGCTTCTGTAATGGAGTAGTTGCAGTGTCCTTCAGGATGGATGATAAATTTATAGGAAATGATGAGCTAAACTGAGAAACACTGCATTTACGGTCAGAAACGTACTGCTTACAGAGGATCTGTAAACCCTCGTGCTTTTTTCACTTGGCACAAGTGCGTGTCTCCCAAAGAGCTGAAGTGCAAGCCAGAAGACACCTGGGTAGAATTCTGATAAAGGCTACGGGAGACTAAAGTCGGAGTCAGGAGACGGGACTGAACCTAAAATCAAGCATTTATCCTTGGCTCCAAATCTCATGTAGGAAGGTGCAAAGTAGAGGGTCTGCTCCCTGGGAATGGGCCTCAAGATTGAAAGACAATACTCTTTAAACTCTAGAGACTTAAACTAGCTACGCAATCATTCAATGGCAATTTGGTGTGGCAAGCCCAATTTTTGACACATCTTGCTAGCAATAAATGGAGTTTATTTAATGGATTATACAAATTTAGGTCAGATCATTTTGGGTCACCAAATGATTCAGACCACGTTGAGAGCAAGAAATTGTAACTGTGCGAGGTCATTGTCTGCAGCATAAGTACAAAGCCTGATATTTTTTTTTGTTTTTTTGTTTTTTTGGTTTTGGTTTTTTTTGGTTTTTTGATGATAAATATTACTTTTTAACTTACTTTAGTTTGAAACGTGTACTCCTTTTTGTGCTGAGAGATTCTAGCAACTACATTTGTTGTTCCTATGGTAACAGCTGCATATTCAGCCTTATGCAGTATGGCTGGAAGTATTCACAATATCTTGATATTGCTTTCATTTGAAAGGACGTTCCTTGGGAATGAGACTTAGCATTCTAAATAAGCAAATACTCTGTTATTCCAGTCAGTCTTTCAGATGCTCGCTTCCTTTTTGGAGTGTCCTTCTTGCAACCTTCAAGACTGGTACTAAAAGACTGCAGAACCTGAGAGGCCCTGGCACTAATGAAGAAAGACTGTTTCCTGCCTACTTTTTTTAGTCTCTGTGTCCAGTGTTGCCATTTTCCTGCTCTCCACCTGTCCTTTAACACACCTTTCCTCATGTTTTTTAGTTATTATAATGAATAGATTTCCTATCAACGTTTTTCTTTATTTTTTACAGAAAATGCCATTTCTCACAGGAAAATTTCCATTTTGTTGAAACCTTGATTTTTTTTTTTTTTTTTTTT
>NW_017728914.1:15286320-15295834 GCF_001723895.1 Crocodylus porosus
GGAATTTTTTCCTTTTTGATTTAGATCAGGCAACACTGAAACTTTTCTGTTTATCTAATTTTCTCAGTCTGCCCTGGGGATCATGTTGAATGCTGGTCATGGTGTTTAACCTTTGAAGAAGAACTGAGGTAGGCAACACCAGAACTATAGCTCCTATTCATCAGGAAGCCCTAAAGTAGCTTAAGATGACATTCAATATTGAATTGACATGACGTGGTTTTAAATCTCAAACAACTTCATTGTATTTCCTACAATTTCTAAAGGCTTGATACTTGGAAATATGTGAATGAAGGATTTTTAGCCCCGTGGATTATGTTTGCATTTATGGATGACTGTAGGACTCAAAATATTGTTTCCTGATTATTCACTGTTTACAAGCCTTAAAATGTACTAAATTAGAATAGCTATCTGAACTAAAGATTAAATCCAAATGTGCTGTTGTGGTGTAACTTGAAAATTAAAGTTGCTTCACAGGAAAAGGTTTGATCCTGCAATGAGCTGAATACAAGAAGCAATGGGCATGTATATACATTGCCTTATAGTGATGTTGCTACAGTGCTGTGCATTAGTACTTCTTTTTGGAAGTACTAAAGCATAGTGCAGTACAGGTGGCTACTGCACCTGGCATGTGGTGCATAGGTAGACATCATCACTACATCGCTGCAGTGGCGCGCTATACCCAGGGAACGTGCCACTAGAAGAATGTAGCTGGTGATCTTGTGTAGCAACACACTACATCACCATACGGCATGCTACAGTGATGTAGCGATCATCTGTGTCTACACTTGATTGCCAGATATGTTGCCATAGTGGCACACTATACCTGGGGAGTGCTCTGCTATGGCAACGTAGCTGGAGATCACGTATATCTACTATAGTGCACCATATGGCAATGTAGTGCACTGCTGCGTTGCCAGAGGACAATGTGTACATGTGTCCAACATGTATTTAATATGAAGCACTAACAAAATCAGCGGAAATGAATAATTTGGACTAATGTGCTGATATTTTCAGGGTGTATAGGATTTGTCAACAGGTTTTTCATTTATAGGCTCAGTCTTACTGCATTTGCTCAAATACAAGATGGGTTTTTTCCCCCAGTCAGAATGGCGGGAGGGGAGGAAGACTTGTATTGGATGTGAGTACTGTTGGCACTAGATTTATGACTCATATACCTTGTTCTGGGCAGATCAAAAGCCTCAGACTGACCACAACCTCTCCATTTAATAATACACAAATTGTATTGTTACAGAGTGATAACAGATATGAGTAATGCAAACAATTTTGTATTTACCAGTCCTAGAGCTATCCTCAGAGGGAAGGTACATCTGGCCAGTACATGAACTTCACCCTGAGGTTCTTTCTTGAATGTCAGCAGTCTGGAGGTCGAAGGTCGAGGCTCCCCCACTCCAGTGGGGTGGATGAAATGGGTGATGTGCCCACTGTCCATGGTGGCCTTAGTCTCCTCTCAAGGACCCTTTTATTCTTTCTCCCCCCTCCCCCCCCATTACCTCTTGTTCCCAGGCACTGTTGATTGGTTGGTTTCTCTGTGGTCTTCATATTGTCCACGTTCTGTCCTGCTAGCATATTTCTTAGTTTCACAAACCCATCACATGCACACAACCTAATTTGATTGTTTACCAGTTTCTCCTAATTTGGTTTACTTCCCAAAACTAGAAATCCCAAGGGCCCTGCAGTTGGGCACTGTGACCTGGCACCAGTGCTGCAAAGTCCCATATCTCTGTTTGGGTACACTGTTCATGTCCTCAGTTTCCCAGCCTGTTTGTCTGCTTGCTGCTTGTTTGTCAGACACAGTAGGTCTTGAAGGGAACTTTGTCACAAACAGACTTTTAGAAATCAGTTAACCCTTGCCATTGCCCTGGACCATTATTCTAATGCATATCTAGTTTATCTACAAGCAATTCCCAAAAATAAACCCCTAAATACCATTTTCTAGCCATCAAGGACTGGCCCATGGCAGGTGATGGATCAGCTTTGGCTTTTAACCTGGGTTTGGGGCTGAAGCTGGAGTTGATCTGCCACCTACCCCAGATCAGAATGGCTCATTTGGCAGGAGATGGACTTGTAGGTGGTGGGAGACTGTGGGGTGTGTGTGGGAAAACATGCAGTCTGATCTCCCCAGGTGCCTGTGTTCTACCCTTTCAAGCCCTGCCTCCTCTACTGCCCCCCTGCAGCCTGCCCTGCACTCCCTGCTCCTCTCTTCCACCAGCCCTTTACCTGGCTCTGGTCCCTCCAGCCCTGACCAACACATCTGGGAAGTGCTGCTGCTGCTTTTCCCTGACTGGGCAGGGCTGGTACTGGGTTGGGGTTGCCATTGCTGATGACTGCCGCATAGGAGCAGAGCTGCAGTAGAAGATAAGTAGGGGAGGGGAGCAGGCGTGGGGGGAACAAGGCTTGAGCTGGTCAGGCTTTAGCGGGGATCAAGAGGTGGGGGAGGCATGGAGTGAGGAGCAGAGACAGGCATGAGTGCAAAGAGCAGTGTGGTGGGAGCAGGCAGCAGAAGCAAGCACAGGCATGGAGATGCAGGTGACTGAGGAATATATGGCGGGGGTAGGCTGAAGTGGGTCAGGTACAGAGGGACAAGGGTCAGGGGTCTGGCCCCTCAGCCCCTGCCACTGCTTTTACCACCACAGCAGTGTGGGTGATGAATTTAAGATGATCTTCCACTAATTAGATTCTATACATGGAAAATTATAACAAATTTATAATTGTCCATGTATAGAATCTAATTTTTGGGGGGAGGGTCTTCTTAAATTCAAAGTTGTATTGATTTGGGTAAATATGGTATTGTCTGACAACCGATCAAGATGCTGATAAAAAACCAAAATTGACAGGAATGAAGAATAATTTTTTTTGTCTTTTTTGGAATGCTGAAGAGCAATACTTAATACAACACAATTACAGTTAAAAGTTAACAATTGCTTCAAGTTAGTTTAATTGGATTTTTTTTTTCAATTAACTTCAATAACTCAGTGAAAGGGAAAATAGTAAATTGGAATGCTTGCATTCTTTGGGCCTACATGACCATGATTGCAGAATGCTATTACTGATGTTAAATAAACTAAATCAGAGAAAAAAAAGAAATCCTTTATTTAAATTTATTTTTGAGCAATATAATTCTGAGGCAGAAGAGTAGTCTGTAGAATTCATTGCCTCTGTTGTTGTTGATTCATGTTGGGTTTTTTGTTTTTTTTTTAAGTACAAGCAATTTGTTGGCATAAATTTAGTACAAATTGTACATGAAAGGGAAATTATCACTTACCTTACCTATTACATCATCTAAGCAGAAATTTGAAAAGCCACTTTATGACCTGGCTTTTTTGTTCAAAAACAGCTAACCCAGTTTGAAAAATATATTTTTGCATTGGCATTTTATTCTGGGATGTTTTCACAGAGGATGAAAATGTGTGCACTCCTCTAGATTTCTTGAATGCTCAATCCTTAATTAAGATTCTGTTACATTTGATTGAGCATGTTTGTAATTAATCTAAAATACTTTTATTAGATCCAAAGGCCGATATCAGTTACACATTTAATTTAAGCAAATTCTTTGGAATACTATACCAAAATACCAACTACATATTAAATAACAATGTTATGATTCTTAGTAATAATTACACTCATTCAGTAATTACAGATACAAGAATTTGATCATAATACTTACAACTGGGTCAGTAAGGGGGTTTCTAATTGTCCCATGCTGATCTTCTGCAGATCTTCTCACATTAGCAACAAACCCTTTTTTTCTTGCCCAGTTTTTTTTTTTTTATCCCTTTAAGTTTCTCATCTCAAATCTAACCCAAAACACTCTCACACACTTATTTTATTCCCTATACACAAAAATCTTTTTCTTACTGTCTTTGTTTCTTGATGGATGTTCCTCATAGATGGAGTTACTATGACTCTTTAGATGGAAGTGGCTCCTGAAGAGGTGATGGTCTTGTTATAGGCCACAGCATGACTGAGCCCAGTACCTGCTCATGGTTCCCACCATGAGTCTCCAAACCTGATGCTCAGTGTGGTCATCTGGGGAGTGGTTCCTCAACCCTGCACTGACTTGCTAACATCCAGGAGTATCTAAAGCACAAACCCTTTTTCCAGCAGCCTTGGCTGCTTTCCATAGGTGCTGCCACATGGTATAGGAGTGGTATATGCGTGGGGCAATAGCACATGTCAGGGGTAGGCGAATTTTTTTTAAATTTTTTTTTTGGCCAGAGTGCCGAAAAAACCACAATGTCTACTTTGGAAGGTGCTGGAGTGCCGGCATGCCAGAAAAACAAAAGGGGGGGGAGGGTACATGGTAGGATACACTGCATATTAGTATATTTAATAATCATATATGTTGCCTTCGTTGTGTATTTCTTTTCTGTTGAGCATGTTGCAGTGAGAGAGAGAAAAAGAAACAAGAGAAAGAGGAGAGAAGAGCAGAGAGGGAACCAGACACACACACGTGTACACAGAGAACCAGAACACATCCAGAACAGATGCATGCACGCACACACATCCAGAACCAGACATGTGTGGGCACACAGACGCACAGAACCAGATGCCCAGGCACACAGGGGTGGGCTCTTGGGCCGCTGGACAAAGTCCAACCCAACAATGACCTGCTCCCACCAGAGCCCCTGTGCTTCCCCAGGGAGCCAGCCCCCAGTCTGCAGCACAGCTGGCTGAGGCCCCAGCCTGGAGCCTGCCCATCAGCCCAACCACCCACTCATCCACCCGCCACAGCTAAGCCCACAAAAGGTGCACTGCTCCTGGCAAGGGGCAGTGCTAGCCTCATCCTGGTGTGGGGGCTGGGCCAGGGCTAGGCTCAGAGTGGGTGGGAGTCAGGCAGGCTTAGCTGTAAGCCCTGCTGCAAGCAGCCTGGGCTCCATTGTTGGCAGCAGCTATCAGAGCCTGGGGTGGCTGCAGCTGGGGGGCTGCAAACAGCTGCTCCAAGGTCTGGCATCAGCTCCAGACCGGTGGGTGCATGCACACCTTGGAGTGGATGGTGGGGATAGGGCCTGAGGCAACACAGCCCTCCTGCTGTCCTCTCTGAGGTGTGCGTGCAGTCACCACCATCATGGAGCTGAAGCCGGAGCTGTGGAGCCCAGTGCAGCTGCTTGCATCCTGCCTGCTGCAACTGCCCATAGCCCAGGCTGGCTACAAACAGCTGCGCCAGGCTCCAGAGCCCAGTCATCAGCCCTGTGTCGGCAGTGGGGGGAGAGGCCAGGATTGCGCTGCCTCAGGCTGCTCCCCCACCGTCTGCTCTGAGGTGTGTGCACCTGCCAGTATGGAGTTAATGCCGGAGCCTGGAGCAGATGATTGCAGCCTCCTGGTTGCAACTGGCCCAGGCTCTGGATAGCTGCTGCCAACCATAGAACCCCGTCTGCTTGCAGCAGGGCTTGCAATTGTCCACCCACCTGCTGGGAGCAGCCTGGGTTTCGTGGCTGGCAGCAGCTTCCTAGAGCCCAAGCTGGCGGTGGTGTGCCGAGCAAAATGGCCTCGTGTGCCATGCTCAGCACATGTGCCGGGGTTTGCTCACCCCTGGTGTAGGTCCTTCCATTCTAAACAAGGGCACTGCTTTGTGAGTCCCCTATTCTCTGGGCAAATGACGATCAGCCATGTGGTATAGTGCTGGCAAAATATAGCCAGACGTGGGACTGGCCAGCAAGGATTCTCTGTCAAGTCTCCCCTTGGGCCAGAGATGGTGTTGATGGTCCACATAAGATGTAAAGCACTGATGGTCATTTGGGCTGGCAGTGCATTGAGGCCAAGGAGCTTTTGTGGCCTTCCCTTAATTCCATCAGAAAGCCCCAAACTGGGTGGTGGTGCTGTCCAGTTCTTATGGGTGGTAAGCACTTATGGTCATTTGGGGTGGCCCCTAGGACTTTGCCACTGACCCTTAAAGCCTTAAATCTGAAATAGATTTGATGGATGTTTGGGCCAAGGGTGGTGCTGTCTGTCTTATCATGGGTGTTAAGCACTGGGGCCATTTGAGCAGGGTATGCTCCCCTCTTAGGGATGTCTGTGTAACGTGCCTCTGCATCTAACCCTAATTTTTTCCCTACAATTTTTACCTTTTATAATAATTTAAACTTATGGTAAATCCTTGTAAGATGCTATCAGATCTTCACTCATGCCAGTGTGTGGGTTTTTTTCCCATTTGCTTTGTAAAATATGGGCTATTTTGTGACAGAAGTAGTTAAACAGAATTTGTCAAGTATTTTAGTGAAATAATCTGCTCAAAACCTGACAAAGCTATATTGTTCCATGTAAGGTACATGACTGTGCAGCAGTAGAGAATCAGGCCCCTCTTTTCAGGTAAATATCCTTTATGCTAAAAACAGTGAACTAAATCATTCATGTCATGTAAATACTGTTTATCAGACACTAAGCAGGATGACAGTTGCCACTTAAAATACCAACTTTTCTTAGATTTTACACTGTCTTTGCAGTTTGTAATTACTATTCAGATTAGAATCATGCCTGCTTTACTGTCCTAAATAAGCCTTCTTTATTAATGTAGTTGGGTTGCCCAAGTAGAGATGCATCATCAAAGTACTTAAGCTAGCATAAAGCCTGCAAAGATATTTCTAAGGTATTATTCCTTTGAAGTCCTTCAAAGAAAAAAAAAAAAACTCAGTTGGGCTTAAGGAATGGGGTGAGACACGGTATGCAAGCCCATTGCACCCCTGCACCCAGAAACCCCTCAGTGACCCTCAGCAGTCATGGGAAGACAGCTGAGGAGGGTCTCACCCCACCCTGGCTCCTACTTCAGCCAGCCCCCCCAGGCTCCACACAGATGGAGCCTCTGACTCTTGGCTGCAGGGGCTGCCTGGCACATTTCCAGGCTCCTGGGACCAAGAACATGGCCACCTCCCCTTGCAGGGTTTGCTCTACTTTAGAGTCTCTGGGGCATCAGACTGAGGAGCTCCAGGCTACAGTCCAGAGACTGTGAGCCATCAGGGATGGCAAGCAGGAGATAAATTCCTACTGCCAGGCGCTTCACCCCCTGGAGGTGGAAGGTAGACCAAGGTCACCTTCCAGGACAAGGGAGGACTCTCCCTTGGTCCAGCCAGGGGGTTGGACCAAAGTGGTTGGGGCCCCAAGGCCCACCGCACCAAAGTCCCCTCCCCTCTGGGGCTTTGCAACAGGTACGAACTTCTTGCAGCTCTGGTAGAGCCTATGGAGATGCCAGCTCCTGCAGGCAAGGGAGGATCACCCACCCCTACTTTCCCTGAGACAAAATGTAGAGTGCTTAACAAGGGAGACTCCCTCCTGAGGGGGAAATCTGCAGCCCTGACCCCCTAGCCTGGGAAGTCTGCTACTTCCCAAGGCCCACATCTGGGACATAGCTGAGAGGATCCCAAAGATTCTCTGGCCCTCTGACCACTACCCTATGCTCCTCATCCATGTGGGCACAAATGACACAGCTCAAAGCAATCCCAGCCAGGTCATGAGAGACTACAGTGCTCTGGGAGCAGGGCTTAGGGGGTTGGGGGTGCAAGTGGTCTTTTCCTTGCTCCTCCCAGTTATGGGTCATGGGCTGAGGAGGGAGAGAGGGATTGAGGTAGTCAATCAGAGATCATGGTGCTTGTGTCATCATGAAGGCTTTGGCTTCCACAATCACAGTCCGCTTTTTGGTGAGAGAGGCAGTGGTCTGCCCGGGAGAGATGGCCTTCACCTCGCTCCACTGGGGAGGAGGCTCTTCTCAGCCAGACTGGCTGACCTGCTCAACCAGGCTTTAAACTAAGCCCACCAGGGGTTGGGGGGATTACTGCCACTGAAAGCCCACTGGACAACCTTGTACTGGCCAGAGGAGATGATGTAGTCAGTGACCTAAGAATTGATGGAAAGCTGGGTGACAGTGACCATGAGCTGATCACCTTTACTGTCCATTGCAAAGCTGAAAAGTCAGTCAGCAATGCAGAAGTCCTTGATTTCAGGAAAGCTGACTTTGACAAGCTCAGGAGGCTTGTTGTTGAGGCCCTAAGGGACCATGACTTGACAGGCAGAGGAGTCCAAGAGGAGTGGTTGCTCCTCAAGGGAGCGATCCTGACAGCACAAGGGATGGCCATCCCATGTCTGAGGAAGGGTAGCAAAAGGGCGCAGCAACCCCCTTGGCTCAGCAGGGAACTTGAGGACCTCCTATGCCTCAAAAGAGAGACTTATAAAGGATGGAAGGCTGGAAGTACCACCAAGGAGGAGTACTCGGCACTGGTCTGTACCTGCAGTTTGAGGTGGTTTCCCAGAAACCCCTGCACCTGTCTCCTTGAAACTTGGCAGGCTTTGTGGCCTCATCAAGAGCTACCATTCCTGCAGTTCTCACACCACTGTGGCTTAACACACACACATGACATGCGTTTTGCTTTCAAGACTTTGAGGTACAGTTTCCCAGAAACCCCTGCACCTATCACCTTGAAACTTGGCAGGCTTCATGTCCTCAGCAGCAGCTACCACTCCAAGGTTCATCTGAATCAGGGGAAAAAACAACAAAGTTATAGAGATTTCATTGATTCCCCATTATACCCTATGGCCGAATCTCCAAATCACTGAATCTTTTTCAAAGTGATTCAGCCAAATGGAATCAAAAAAGCAGTTCGGATCTCTGAATTGAATCTGCCACATCCGAATCAGCTGAATCAAAATCCAAGTTGAATAGTTGTGTATTCGCACAGGCCTAATAATTACATATATACTAGCAAATTGCTCGTCAAGAATGTTGGGGGGGAGGCCTTCGTTCAGCCCCCTTCCCCCATCTCAGGTTGGGGCCACACCCCACCTCCCCCATGTGGGGTCTGATCATGACTGCTCCTCCCTTTCCCCTCCTCTGCTTTGGGCTGGAGCCGAGGCTGGGGCCTGGGTCTGCCATGGTTACAGTGGTCACGGTGGTGATGGTTGCAGTGGGGCACAGCCACCAGTCACCCCCCTCTTCCATTTCCTCCCTTCCTTCTTCCCCTCTTCCATGTCACCTTTCCCTCCCTACCAACCGTTATGGGGGGGGCACTCCAGTCCCTAGTTCCAGGGAGCAAGGGTGGAGATGGGGCAAGGCTAGTGCTGCTGGCTTCATCCTTTGGCTCCAGCCCCAGACCCCGCTGTTATGGTGGCACTCCCCTGTGTGGGTTGGGGTGAGGCCAACGCTGCACAGCCAGCACCCCACGCTCCATCCCTACTGTCATGGTGGCACTCTGATATTTGTTGTCCCCCCTGCCTCCAAGGAGCAGGGTGGAGGGGGAGGCCAGTGGAGCTCTGCTGGATTTCCCTACACCCCCCACTCCGGCCCCTCAGTCCCAGCTGTCATGGTAGTGCTCCGCCATGTGTTTCTGTTTGTCTAGAGCACTCTGATTAGCTGCCAAGGCAACCAATCAGTGTGTGAATAAAGTATTATGAACAGATAGACTATGGTTTTTATTATATTAGAATGATAATATATGGTATGAGTAGTGACCTACATAAATTGTGGTGGAAGTTCATGGTGCAGTGGTGCCTTTAATTTTGTTTTTTTTTG
>NW_017728914.1:15296075-15304008 GCF_001723895.1 Crocodylus porosus
TTTTTTTTTTTTCTTCCTCCAAATAAAATGAAAAATACTAATAACTAAATATCCTTTAGCTGCTCAAGGCATTGAGGAAGAAATTGATCTTATTCTTTGGCCAGTTTTTACTTTATTCAAGATGTGGGTGAATTTATTTATTCTTGTCAGTGCTTGTGGGTTGGTAGTCCATTCAAGAATACTCCACTCCTCAGAAGAAATAACATTTCTTCCCAAGGCAGGAGCTGGTAATGAATGATAGTTTTGCAGCATCAAGTGTATTGGAAGCAAATCATGCTTTGGATATAGGACACTTCGAATCAGTGAAATTTAAAAATAATTATCCACTTCTGCTAAGTGTTAAAAGATCTCTCATTTCTCATAGCTGCTTAGAAACAGTTACTGAATTTGTCAATTAACCTGATCAAAGAATCTTTTGAGATGAGGAATAAGAGGAATGGATGTTGAATTTGGAGAATTAGTGGGCTTGCGGGGGTGGGGGCTGCAGGTTGGATAGAATGGGCTGTTGGGCCAGATCCAGCTCACAGGCCATATTTTGTTATCTGCTTGCTCTCCTTTTGCCATGGGCACAAGCTTTCACTTAAGAATTGAGGTGCTGCAACTCTTTTTTTTCTATTTGTCTTAGCCAACTCGGCAGGCAGGAATGTGTAGAACCCTATCCTATAGAATCCCAAAATACATCCAAGAAATCAAATGGGTTTTCCAAGGTTCTTTCTGAGGGACTGAGAACTGTGGCCTTTCTGACTTGGAACAGATATATCAGGGTCAGGCAATTATTTGGCTGGAGGGCCACTTCATTAATTTTGGTGAGTTGTCAAGGGCTGCATGGGTAGTCCCACCCCTTGGCAGTTGCCCTGCCCCTTGGTCACCATCTTGTGCATACAAGTCCTGCCCCCTTATCCCTGCCCTTTGCCAGAGAGAGGGAAGACATAGAAAAAAGAGAGGGGAGAGAATGAGGGGAAAATGGGGGAGGAAGAGAGAGGGAAGGGGGAAGAGAGTGAAAAGAGGAAAGAGGGACGAAAGAGAGAGGGAAGGATGGTGGGAGAGGCAGAGGGAGAGGGGAAGTGAGAGAGGCACAGGAAGAAGCAGGTGCAGGCAGAAGCTCTGTGGGTAGGCTAGCCTGGCCAGGCCCTTGGGAAGATGGCAACCAGAGGGGGAGGGTGTAGGAGGAGAGTGGGGGCTGCCCCAGAGCTCCATAGACTCAGGCCGCAGCAGGGCCCCCAGTGGCACCCAAGGTGAAGCCTAGCCTGGACCACACAGCTTTGTGGGATGGGACACAGCTGCCCTGCCCGCAAGAGGATGCTGCCTGGCATGGACAGGACACTGGACTTGGGGGGCTTCCAGCTCAGCCTCTGTTTCAGCTGCAGCAGGAGTCCTCGGGGAACTGGGAACAGGTGTTCCAAGCTGCACACTTACCTCCACTGGCCTGGCTCACCTCCCAAGTGGTACATGGCTTGGCCGCCGCTTCTCACTGGTGCCAACTTGGCCTGGCCTGTCACATCCTGAGCAACACACTCAGGACTGGACAGACCCAGTTGGGTCTGCATCAGCAAGGAGAAATGGTGGCCAAGCTAGCTGAGCCATGTGCTGCTTCCTCACGTGCTGCTCTGCCACAGCTTTGCCTCTCTGGTGCCAACCTGGCTCAGCCCATCCTAGCCCAGCCTGTCCCATCCCGAGCAGTGTGGAGAAGCAGCATGTGGCTCAGCTGGGATGGGCTGGGACAGGCCAGCAGAGGTAAATGAAAGTTGCAGCTTTGCCACGTGCCTTTCAGGCCAGGCCAGGCTGGCATCAGGGAGGGGAAACTGTGGCTGAGCCAGTCCTGAGTGGCATGCAGATCAGCTGCCACTCAGCACACGTGGCAAAGCTTCAATTTCTCTTTGCTGGTGCTGACCTGGCTGGGCCCATCCCAACCACAGTGGCACACAGCATAGCCAGCCCAGCTGCTGCTTCCCCATGTACCTCTCAGGATTGGCTGGGCCCAGCCAGGGGGGTACCAGTGAGGGGAAGCAGTGACTGAGCCATGTGCTGCTTGGAATCAGCTGGGACACGCCGGCAGAGGTAAGGGAAGGCATACAGGGGCGACGTGTAGGGGTGCATGCGGGTGCACTTGCACTCCCTGAGCATGGTGGTGCACCCCCACAAAAAAGGGCACCACTGACACTGTTGGCAGCACCTGAAGGCAGTCACCACTTTCCACCTGCCACCAGCACTGCTGCCAGCATCTGTGGGAGGTCCACGATTGCCGCTGGCTGCCACTACCACTCCTGGCTGCCTCTGTGGGAGCTCCTGCTTACTGCCATTGTGTTCCCACTGCCACCACCATGGTCCCACTACTGCCCATGTCCCATGTCCCCTAGCCACTAGGGGCTTGCATTGTTCATGAAGGCATAGCTGAGCTGTGTGCTGCTCCAGCCGGGCCAGGCTGGTCCTGAGTGGCACTCGGCTCAGCCAGCAGAGCCTCCTCGTCTCACTGGTGCTGACCCAGCTGGGCCTGTCCAGGCCCATCCTGAATGGCATGCAGCAAAGCCAGCTCAGCTGCTGCTTCATTGTGTGCCACTCAGGATGAGACAGGCCCAGCCAAGTTGGCACCAGTGAGAAGAAGCAGCTCAGTGGTGTGTGCCCTGCTGCCTGCTGTAGCCTCTGCCTCTCCCCACATTGCTCCCCATGACCCCCTGCTGCAGCAGCTTCCCTCTGCCTCCCCCCTCACCCCGCTTCCAGCCTGGCCCAGGAAGCAGCACAGGGCTCCCAGCCACTGGGCTGTTCCAGCGGTTCCTCCTCTCTTTCTGTCCAATCTTACCTTACTTTCCACTCCGACAGAGGGAGACAGGGAACCGTTTCAGGGTCGTGAGGCCAGAAGCCACAGAGGCTTCTGGTTTGGGGCTGAGGGGGGGAGAGGGGTGGGAGCTGGGGGCGGGGTAGAGCATGTTGGTCTTCCTGCTCAGCCACAGGCTCCCACTGGGTCTTGGTGCTGCTGGCTGCCTGCCATCTTTGACAGGCAGCAAGGGGCGGATAAAAATTAATCTAAAATTTTTAGAGGCCTGCAGGGTGGATAGAATGGGCTGCTGGGCCGAATCCAGCCCGCAGGCCATATTTTGCTTGCTGCTGAGATATATGTTTGGCACGAAGCATTACTACTACTGCAGTTCTATTTTTATGTCACCCAAAATACTTCTGTTGAATTATAGCTTCCTCCATTGTTGTGTTTTTGAAAGCTATACCTTTCATGACAGACAGCACTTCATTTCCTTTATCTGTAGTAGAAATACAACAGCTAGGTGGTCAGCCTATATAACATACCAGTTAATATGGTATGAAGTAAGTGTGTGTGTGTGTAAGAGAGAGAGAGAGGGTGGGGAGGGAGAAAGTGTCCTAGATTTTAAAAAAAAAGCTGACTATATTGTATGTAGCTGGCCCTTGGAAAGTATAATTTATACGGTTCTTCCAGTGTGGCCCAATATTAGCTGATAGCGCTTTCAGCATTCCCCAACAAACTGTCAATTGGTTTTCTGTCTTCAGCAGCAATAGGTCTCCTTCCTCTTTCAATTTAGTCAGTTATCAGGCTGTTTAGAGCTGCCATTCTATCCATCTTTTTCTGGCAGTTTCATTACTCTTCTTACCCTTCTTGGGTCATTGTAGTGAAGAGGTGGTCTGAGCAGAATTATTACTTCTTTGTGAGAATTGTTTTGCCATGTGCGTCCCAAGATTGTCAAATTGTGAAGAAACATTAAAGACAACAACAAAATAATAATGCAGTTATTGTATATCTCTATCATTTGATCACCTTATAGATGCATTAGAGAAATGATGTGGACATTAAAGCTTCAGAAGAAAATTTTGACGAAATACTCAACCTGGTCTGTAGTGCTCTTATCTTCCTTAGCAATGTCATAACTACTATTTCCAGTTTATGGAAGATGTTCTTTTTCTGCATGTGGATGAAAAACTGTTTCCAAGGGACAGTATTTTAAGGCCTTCTATCTCTACCAGGATTTGGATATTGCCTGATAGCTAGTGTTCCTGTATATACATACCAGCCACAGGGGCACTGCCAATATAAAAATATCCAACATTTGTGTGAGGTTTTAATCATTTTAATAGTATATGAAACATCTTCAGAATTTTTTTAACATTTGCCTCAGAGGGAGCATAAATTCAGGCTCTTGGATGACTACGCTGATCAGCAGATACTTGGCAGGGCTGTGCAAAATTTCACTGGCTGTTTCATTTTGACATTCGAGCTCAAAGCAGTGAAATCGAAACAAAACAAAGGCCTTTGAAACAGCCTTGAAACAAACCGAGGGCAGCCAAAATGTTTTGAAAGTTTCAGAACGTTTCAAGTCTCAAAGCTGAAGCTGGGCTTGCCTGCAGGGAAACAAAGTAAGAAGAGAGGGAAGAGGGGGGAAGGACACAGTGAGGGCACACCTTAACACACATGCTTGAGAAGAAGCTCCTGCAGAAGAGGAAAGAAAGGTTCTGTCACAGGTTGGATCCCTGAGGTGCTGCTTGTGCTACTGTGCTGCTCCTCACTAAGTTGTTATTTAAAGTTGTGGACCAGACTAAGGCTGTAGGGGAGGCAGACTTGGGGCACGCTTGTGTCATGTAGAGGCCCCAGCACCAGTGAGGACACGCCTTAACACACACACACAGTCACATGTCACGAGTTTTGCTTGTCAGCAGCTTGAGGTAGTTTCCCAGAAACACCTGCACCTATCTCCTTGAAACCTATCAGGCTTCGTGGCCTCAGCAGGGACTACCATGCTTGCTGTTTTCACCTCCCTGTGCCTTCACACTTACAAGCGAGATGAACTTTGCTTTCAGTACCTGGAGAGACAGTTTCCCAGAAGTCCCTAAACTTATCTCCTTGAAACTTGGCAGGCTTCATGCACCCTAAAGGGGATACTATCCCTGTTGTTTTCCTCCAAATCTGCCAAAAAATGATGACGTCATAGGCAATTTTGTGCTTCCACATTATAGCCTATGGGCAAAACATCTAAACAGCTGAACAGTTTCGATGAAACAAAATGGAACAGTGCTTTTGAAATGAAACAAAACTTGAAATGAAACATTAGTGTGGGGTTTTTTTTACCCTGAGATCTCCTGGGGTCAACTCTTCCCCCCCCCCCACAGGGCTGCAAGGTAGCAGCATGGGGAACACCTGCATGTACAATGTGCCACAGACTGCACAGCCATGCTCATCTGGATGTGGCCAACCAGCCCACATAACGCCAATAATTATCTTTTCTCAACAAGAGCAAATTAACAAGCAAAAGAAAACCTTGGCCTTTCTCTAGCAGCAGGAGATGGCCTTTTAGCTCTGACCCTTCCTAGAAGTGAGTGACTCTCTGGGGTCAGTCTGATTCCTAGCTGAAAATGTCTCCTTCCTCAACTCCAGCTGCTTGGTGTTTTCCCCTTGGGCTTTTAACTGCCAGCTAATCGGCCACAGCTGGGCTCATGTCCCAGGGCTGTGCGCCCCACTTATACAGCCAGACTACCCTGTTACTAAGAGTATTGTTTAGTTATGGGAGAGACTTGGATGACAGAAATGCCTCATGTTGGTTTTAAAACCCATAGACTGCTTTGAAGTGCTTAGTCATTTGGAAGTTAGTTATATGGAAACATGTTTTCAGGGGGAAAAAAGGAATTTCCCTATTAAATAATTAAAGTAATTGATTGTTCTGTTTTCCTTGATGAATAGCATTAGGGTAACTCCTACAGATCTGTCCAAGGGTTAGACTTAGTCCGGACATGTAGTGAGAGAAAGTCCATTCTGGAAGTGGACAAAAATTTTCAGCCCCCTTTTTTGGGGCAAAAATGCAGATTTCTTGGCACCAAAACAATTCATTGTGGTTTTTTCTGAATTGCACAAACCTAAAAAAAAATCCTCCCAAAGTCTACACATTTCATTTTGACATTTTCAGAATGAAGCAATGTGTATTTTCAGTTTGAAAATTTTGTTTTGACATTTTCAAAAAAACCCCCCACCCCTTCAATTCAAAATCATTCTTCATTTAGAATTTTCTGTCAAATTTACTGAAAAAAGCAACATTAACATGATGCTTGGAATAAAAATAAAATGTATAATCTGGGTTCAGCAAAGCATTTTGTTTGAAGTGAAAAGAAATTATTTTCAAGTTCTCAGATCTTTGTTCAGTGAACCTAAGCACCCATATAACTGTAGTCTACCTCCCAAGTATTCACTGCAGAAATTCAACTATAAAACCAAATAATTCAACAAGTTCTTTTGATCTGTATTTGAATCCTCTCTTGCTGAGGAAAGCCTATAAATCAGGTTTTCTACTTCCAGGGCAAGTGCTCTACCCACTAATCAATTAAATAAAAGGAGGGTACCACCAACAGTCTTTTTTCCCCCTCCACTAATGGTTGCTAAGTTTTGTGCAGAACAGTCCCATTGGTGTGTTAGGCATGCTTTAAGCACACCCACCAGAACAGCTTCCCTTCTCCCCCTTACCCACTGCTCTGTATAATTTCTTGATTTAAGTGATGCTTGGGCAGTTGCTAAGGACCTAAGTGCTCAGACTGAGGCTCTTCTGGAGATCTGCACATTTCAGAACTTCAGATGCTTAGGGACATTCAGGTCAAAGAGGGGGCACCTAGGGTAACTGAGAATGCTTTGCAGGAAGTGTTCTGAGAGTTGCAAGGATTCCCCGGACCAAACAGAAGTTCACTGCTGGTTCCAGCAGGGAGGGGAATCTAGCTACTGACTGAAATCTCCAGCTAGTTTTCCCTAGCAATGGCCTCTCCTCTCTCCCTCTGTCCCTGTTTCATAATAGGAAAGGGGATACAGGGAGCAGAGGGAGCTCACTCTAGGGGTTCCCCAGCCAGTGCTGGAGGGTGGGGGGGTACTTTGCCCTTTGTGGGGGTTTGTGGGGGTTCTAGTACAACCCTTGCACTTTGTGGGGGTTCTAGTACAACCACCCCACCCTTCAGTGGGAGCTGAGAAAAACCCCAGACTGAACTCCCTCCTCTCCCTTTCCCCTTCCCATTCTGAAAACAGTTTGAGGTCAGGAGGCAGCACAGAGGGAAGTTACAGAAGATATTCTATTTTGAAACATCTTTGTCTGACCCCTCATGCAATGAGGGTTCAGATTTTTGCCCAGTTAGCCATTTTTAAGTGGTCTTCAGCCATGCACTTGTGTTTTGTCATGGCTGTAGACCAATTTCTATGGACAGGTCAGGCACAAATTGACGCTTCTGTCTGTGCTCTTAGTGAGTATAGCACTGTAGAAGTTCTCCCATTTATCCTTAGGTAAATCATTTTATAATGGGACAAAATACAGTCTGGCAGGCATCCATGTTTGCTGTCTCAGGATAAATCCTAAAAACATTATCCACATAAGCGGTAGTAACAGTTTATCCCAGGACGTTGCTAAGAATATCTGTACAGGCATTGTGGGATTAATTTCATTAATCATTAAATCATAGAAAATTAGGATTGGCAGGGATTGGAAGGGACCTTAGGAAGTCATCTAGTGCAATCTCCTGCTCAAAGCAGGACCATCCCCAACTAGATCATCCCAGAGGTCTTGGTCAAACCGGACCTTAAAAATCTGAAAGGATGGAGATTCCACCACCTCTCTAAGTAGCCTGTTCCTGTGCTTTACCATGCTCTTAGTGAGAGAGTTTTTTTCTAATATCCAATTTAAGCCTCCCTTGCTGCAACTTGAGACCATTGTTCCTTGGTCTGTTGTCTGTCACCACTGACAACAGTCTAGCTCCATCCTCTTTGAAAACACCCTTCAGATAGTTTAAAGGCTGATATCAAATCCTCTCTCAGTCTACTTCCTTCTCTACACTAAATAAGCCCAGTTCCCTCATTCTCTCCTCTTAAGTCATGCCCTGAGTCCCCTCACCAGTTGTATTGCTCTCCACTGGACTCTTTCCAATTTTTCCACATCCTTTCGGGGGGGGGGGG
>NW_017728914.1:15304108-15319900 GCF_001723895.1 Crocodylus porosus
TCCTCCGGCGCGGCAGCCGCCGGCGCCCTTGACACTGGGTCATCGTGTAGAGTTGCAACCGCCTCTGGCTCCACAGCCCCCGGCCCCGCGGTGCGGTTCTGGGCTCCACAGCTCCCCGCTCCGCCGCCGCCAGCTCCTGCTGCGTGGCTCCCGGCTTTGCTGCCGCCGGCTCCGGCCGCGTGGCTCCCGGCTCCGTAGCTCCCAGCTCCGCCGCCGCCGGCGCAGGCTCCGGCTGGAGCCTCAGTCCTCTTCTGCTTGGGGTAGGTGGGCTCTTTTTATTCTTCCGGACCGGTCCCGGTCTGGCCCGGTCTGAGTTCCGGGAAAACACCCGCCCTCGGCCATACTTCCGGGTCGGCACCCGGAAGTCAGGCGGAACTCCGGCGTACCCCGTCCGGACCTGGCCCCCTGGGGCCTTGACCCCTTCACACTTGCCCTCAGTGAATCCATGCTGACTGTTCCTAATTGCCTTCTTCTCCAAGTGCTTAGAAATAGATTTCTTGAGGATCTGCTCCATGATTTTTCCAGGGAGTGAGGTGAGGCTGACTGGTCTGTAGTTCCCTGCATCCTCCTTTTCCCCTTTCTTAAATATGAGCACTATATTTACTCTTTTCCAATAATCCAGGTCCTTTCCAGGTCATCATGAGTTTTCAAAGATGATGGCCAGCAGCTTTGCAATCACATCAGCCAAGTCCCTCAGCACCCCTGGGTGCATCCTGTCCAACCCCATGGACTTGTATATGTCCACCTTTAGTAAATAGTTCTTAACCTGTTCTTTTACCACTTTAGGCTGCTCACTTCCTCCCCAAACTATACTGTCAGGTACAGTAGTCTGAGAGCTGGCCTTGCCTGTGAAGACTGAGGTAAAAAAGCCATTGAGTATTTCAGCCTTTTCCTCATCATCTGACACTAGGTTGCCTCCCCCATTCAGTAAGGGACCCACACTTTCCCTGATCTTCCTCTTGTCGTTAAAATACTTGTAGAAACCCTTCTTGTTACCCTTCAAGTCCCTTGCTAGATGCAACTCCAATTGTGCTTTGGTCTTCCTGGCTTCATCCCTGCATGCCTGAGCAACATTTTTATATTCCTCCCAAGTTTTTTGTCTAAGCTTCCACTTCTTGTAAGCTTTCTTTTTGTGTTTACATTCACCAAAGAGTTCTCTGCTAAACCAAGCTGGTCTTCTGCCATGCTTACTAGTGTTCCTGCACATTGGGGTGGTTTATTCTTGCACCCTTAGAAAGGTTTCTTTAAAATACAACCAGCACTCCTGGACTACTTTCCCTTGCAGACTGGCCTTCCAGGAGATCCTGCCCATCAGTTCCCTGAGGGAGTCAAAGTTTGCTTTTCTGAAATCTAGGGTCACTAAACACTTATTTGGAGGGTGAACATGCCAGTACCAGGATATTTTTGTTCTGGAACAAACAGAGGCTTAATTTATCCAGGGACAAATGCAGTATCAGATCATAGATAGGTGTCTCTAGGCTTAGAAAGCAGAAAAACAGGATGCATTGTGTAGCAAGTTTGGATTTAGGTACCTAAAGTGCCTAAATCTTCCTAAAGGCACCATGGTCCTTTTTTGGAACTGAGCCAAAGTATGTTTTAAAAAAATAGCTGTCAAGGACAAGTGCCTTCTGAATTCAATTGAACCATGGCTATATTGTAAATATTTTTTTTTACATTATGGTCTCTCATGTTCTGTAGTGTTTTTTACAACATGTAAGTTATAGCTGAACAAGCGGTCTTCAGCATTTTAAAAGTTTTAAGCTTGCAGTGACACTGAGAATTAAAAAATACTCAAATTGTAGGCGAGGTGTTTCAGGAGAGTCTTGCCTAAAATACTCTTGTCAAGCCTATCAATTTGCATAAGGGAATTTGTTGACCCACCATGGTAATGAACTGTGTCCAATAACCTACAGCTTAATTTTATGCTTCTGCTCCCTTATTATAGTAACTGCCCATGTGTGAATTACTTTGAATTAAGGATAGATAATTACTTGCTATTTTAAGCAAAGAGAACTGTTTTTCTCGTTTCTATAAGATTTATGGTTTAGTCTTGCCAACATGGCTTCCATGGTATTTAGTTGTTCCATAGGTGAACAATGTTTCAGAGAAATGCATTGTGTTTTTATATTTCTGAAAATGCTCAAACTTGCAATTTTATCAGTTAAGTTCAATTCATGGCCTGTTTTACATAAGTGCCAGAGCTCCAAATAAAGTTGGTGGATTTACAGTTTCTCTTTAGCTCTGAAAAATCATTCTGATAGTGTTCCTGCCTGCATACCCAAGAGTTGAGACATGCAAAATCAGAGCCTACTTTTTTAGAAAGTATTGACCTCAAGGTCAAATTTTAAGCATTAAGTATGAAAAAGGGCAAGAAATCTTCTTATATTTTCTAGTACTTTAATCCTCATTAGTGGTAGCTATTTAGGTATCTATTTTCCTATGCCAAGCAGAGTCATGCATCAGTTCAGTATGTGATACATAATTTTTGTTTAAAATTTTAGGTATTATCTGTCGTATATAAGTCTCTTCCCTTTTGCCTTCCACTGTCTTATCAGTTGCTTAATAAATCCTGTGGCTCCTTCTACTATGATAGCAGTACAATTTATCCTCTGTCTTCAGTACTCTGCCCTTAAAATGCTTTTGCAAGTCTTCAGGTTCACTTGTAATACATTAAGAGGTGAATTTATTGCAATTTGCTGAGTCTTGTTTTCAATCTGTCCTAGCTAAAGTCTTCTACCTGTTCATTGAACTGAACATGTCACTCTTCCCACCTGGAATCCCCTGTATTTTTTTTCTCATTCTTGTTTCTTAGAGCATCAACTCAGTTTTTCATACCCTGACACAAGCTTGTCCCCACTAGTATCTGATGTCAGTGCCAAAATTTCTTTATATTTTCCTGTATTCCTTTGAGTGTCTTTCTTCTCGGTGTTCTTGTGACCTCATAAAGCCTACAACCTCAGAAGTACCTGACTTAAGATAATATGTCAAACATCAATCTCTGAAACAAGAGGCTGATGAGAGTAGAAGACTTTCATGTACACCACCAAAAAATGATGACTGGTTCTAACTTTATCATTTTAAACTATCTCTTGCACTGTCCCTGATGCATAAAACAGCCAATGGCTTCTAGTCTTGTATAAGTTCCTCTATTCTCCTTTGAGT
The DNA here is from genome assembly GCF_001723895.1 of Crocodylus porosus. NCBI lineage: Eukaryota > Metazoa > Chordata > Crocodylia > Crocodylidae > Crocodylus > Crocodylus porosus. The sequence goes on from NW_017728914.1 coordinate 15,307,271, forward strand.
CACTTCTTAATACCAGTTCCTCTCTGTGCTTCATATCTGTACTGTGGTATAAATATTCAAGAAGCTGTCCTGTGTTTACTATACATGACTGCATAAGGTAATTTAGCTTGTGAAAATCAGAAAATACCATTTGGATTTTCCAGGCAGAAAGAACATATGACAGGTGGTATGATACAGTAATTAGTGAAACTGCTCAGCATTAAATGGTAATAAATGAAATAAATATCCCCTGGGTTTGGTTCCAATACTCTGTAATTCCAACATTATGGATGTTTGTAATCCAAACTAAGAGCTAGTTTGGATCTAGATTTGGGATCAGTCACAAACTGAAAATCTGGGCCAGATTTGCTGGAAAGTTAAGAGTCTTAAGATAACCTGGGGCTCATTTTCCAGTACAACCCATTCCATTCATTACTGTGGGAAAAAGACTTTCTGAGAGAAGTAACACTGATGAGAGGACAAAACGCATATTTTTTAAAACTTCAATAGATTTCATTTTGATAGGGCTGAAAGTAAAAGAAAACTGTTCTTTTTCCAGATGAAGAATCCAGAGAAACCATTTGGCTTATAACCTAGTTCCTGAATAGGAAAAAATTCTCTAAATCATCTTGCTTATAAAAAGAATGATGACATCTATTGTTAGATATCCCAGTTTATTTTTAATTTTGATGATGTTTGAGTGTTGAGCAGCTGGTTGTTTCTAACGTCTTTTCAATCAGTTATTTTTAGACCATTTTCTGCAAGACTTTCAGTTATTTGACGCAACGTCATCTCGTGATCACTTTCTCCGGACAAGGCTATCTCATCTTCCTTAAGGGTAGCCTCATACTTCTTTTTTTTTAAACAGATTATTCCCAGATTACAGTCTTTGCTTTGGTATGCTAACTGAATATTTTAAAAAATTCTGGCATAAGCAGGACTTTTCCAAGTGGAGGATAGTTAGGGATGTCCTAAGGGGTTCCTGACTAAACCAAGCTGCATAACTCCGAGGGAACTCTTATGGATGAGGCAATGTAGAGCTGAGAGAGTAAAGCCTTACAAACTATTAGAAATAGGTAAAACTGAAAAGCAGACTGGCTTAGCAAGGATTGCTGTCCCAGAACATGAAGACAGATCACCTTTAGGAAAGGAACTTCCCAAGGCCCATTGACCATTCTCCCACACCAGAAGAAGCCATGCATGTGTAAAGCACCATATTACCCAGTGGGTGAATCTACACGAGATGCTTTATTGTGCATTAGACTAATCTACACACATGCAGCAATTGCTGTGCAGTAGATTATTCCAATGCACCCTTTTCTAGTATCTGTAGATACAGGTTCTAGAAATCGGCCCATTAAACTAATGAGCTGAAGTGCACATGTAGACACTGACCCAGAGAAAATTGCTCCCAGTCAGTCTAGACACCAGGAGGCAGGGAGAGTTGTCACAGCTCAGTGGGATGCTGCCTCCCAGCCAGGTGGAGATTACGATAGGTCCTGGTCTCCACATTGCTGGGAGAGCTGTCCTGGCTGCTAGGCAGCTGCCTCCCAGCCACGTGGAGATTTGGACCCGGCCAGGACAGTTCTCTCAGCTGTGTAGAGATTAGGACATGTTATGATTTCCATGTGGCTGGGAGCCAGCTGTCTGGCAACTGGGACAGTTCCTTCCTACCCCATGGAGATCAGGACCAGCCCCTGTGTATCCTGCCAGCCTGGGGCTCACAAGTGGGGGAGCCTGGTGTTGCAGGGGGCAGAGCAGGGCAGGAAAAGCCCTGAACTGAACTGCTCCCATCAGCAATGTCCAGACAAGCAGGGGTGTGCACTTGTAACATCACTACTTTGTGCTGCAGCACATCCCCCTACACATGGCCTTTGTTGCAGGCCATGTCCCAAGGCTCCATGTGCTGTGGGGGAACACTGGATGGGGCAGTGTGCCTCAGCATGGGCCTAACTGGCAGGCAGCCCCTGTGTTGATGCACCCTGTACCCAGCCAACCAGGCTTTTGGAGCAGCATTTGGAGGGCTGCCTGTTCCTCATCTTGAGGCAAACTATGTTGGGGTTCTAAAGTGTGTGGAGATGGGAGAGCAGGCAGCCCTGGACTGCCTATTCCCCAGTGTCCATGTTTGTCACACTGTTTTCATGTGCTTTATGCCCCTTTTTTTCCAGAGGTTTTTTTTTTTTTTTTTTGCTACTGGGAAATCCTGGTAAATGTTGTCACCCCACTGCAAATTAGCAGTACCACGCATGGTTTAATGTGCAACATGTGCAGTTTATGGTGCAACAAGCTGCATCTGCCTGCACATTTGAATGCATCCATTGGTAGCAAATTTGTTTCCTACAGGTGCATGTTCAGAAGTGTATGGGGCTGCAATTTAATGTGGCTGAATTTTTTGCACAGAAAATAGGTGCATTAATTGCACATATAGATGTACCGAGTGATCCCTTAAGTGAAGATCTGGTACCTATTCTATGAGAGTCAAGAGGACTGAAGAGTTCATTAAACCTGTTATCTTTCAAAACTATTATTACTATTTTCTGTTTCTTCCTTTTCTTCACAGTGATACATTCCAAGCTTTTTTATTCTTTAATTTAATGTTGTGAAATGGTGATTGCATTCATGAGCATAAAGTCCACATGGGGTGGGGTGCCAGAAAAACAATCCCTAGTTCATAATCTTTCATAAAATTGCTAATTACATTCTGCTTGGTGCTATCTATGTAATCTCTGGTATCAGTTTGATGTAGAAGAATTGTCAGTTTTCTGCTATAAAAAGTGTCCTGTTAAAACCTCTAAAATAATTTTTTTTGTAGTGTTTGTGGAGTAGAGTTGGAAAGGAAACAGGAAAGGTTAAGTCAGCAAACAAGAGCCAAAATCAAAGGAAGATGCTTTATAATTAGCTCAAACGTTGTGGTTCAGCCATTTTATAATTTGGTTTCAGTTACAAAATATTCATCCAACTTCAAATTATAGATTTGATTACTTTTTGGTCAACTTCTTTACTTGGGTTTAAAATTAAATAGGCAGCAATCTCTTCATATCCTTTAATAGTATTTGTAAAAGTTGATTGTTGCATTAAGCTAATGATTTAGCTAATGTGATTTACTTCTAATTGGACATTGAGTGTAGTCTGTTGATCTGACCTTCATTTTATTGGATATTGATACTGCTTTGTTCTTATTTATTCTTCATTTTATTGGATATTGATGTTGCTTTGTTCTTATTTAGTTGCTTAGCTTTGATGTATTTACTTAATGTTATTTTTAATTGTTTTATATATAATTTATAAAACTGATATGGCTAAATGAAAATTATTTTGGGGGGAGCAGCTTACTCACTAAAAAAAAGTAGCTCTGGATTAATTGAAATTCAGTCAGCTTGGGTTCAGTTTGGCTAATAGGTCTCTCCCCACCATTTTCACCATTCCAACCAAAAATATTTTTAGAAAAGCCATTTTGAGGTTTCCAGAATACTGCTTTTTTTTTTAAAGATAGTATCACTAGAGGACTTAGAATCACAAAACATTGCAAGAGGAGCCCAGTGGTAAAGTCCAAATGGGTGAAAGACATGGGTTCAAATAGATTATCTGGGGAGCAGGGATTTGGACTGATGTCTCTCACCTCCTGAGCACATGTCCTTACCAGGAGGCTGGTCTTCAGTGAACCTCTTTCAAGCTCTCCTGCTGAAGCTGCTCCATGTTCTTGTAAGTAAATATGCATGGGCTACATACAGAAAATCAGATTCTAAAGCCTATGATTAGGGCCCTCATGTAGGACACTAGTCAAGAGGGACAAGAGACCAGGTTGAAACTGATGCTTCCATAAATGTTTACATACTTGTTTAAAATGGAAACAGGAGTTTCAACAGGAGGGATACTTCACATTATGAGGACTTAGGGAATTCTAATAGGGGGTCAGGAGACCTTTTGTTTAAATCCCTGCTCCAAATCAGGTGGACATCCTAAACGGTAGGCACATGGGAGTGGGGAAGCACCAGTCACAGCAGCTTTCTGTGAATGGTGCTGAAGTCACCTTGAGAATCTAATCACTTCTGTCTGAAATTAGTTTGATTTTATTAAAAATGACCAAGAGGTAAATGTAAAATTAGTTTTGGGTTGATTCGAAATGATTTTTAATTAAAAAAAATTATTGTTCATGTACCCAATACTGTTTACATTTCCTACATTTCTTTGGAAGACTTGGGTCAGATATCTGCTAGTCTACCTAAAAGACTGACCAGCTTTTTATAATTAGCGTTTGGTTCTTACAAGACTTTAGGATCTCTCTGTACTGAAGATAATGTCACTGATGTAGCTAGTTGTGTATTCTTATAAGGAGGATTGTGATGCCCCATAAACCACTTTGGACCTGGCACGTAGCAGATACATGGTTGAATGGTAATATAGCTGCAGTAAATAGGCAATGCTTGGTGGTTTGGCAGAAGTTTTACTTTCATTTCATTTGAACCTGAAATTCAAAGCAAAATGAGGGAGTGCAGAGGCCAACCTGAGAGCAGGCTGTCATGAAGCACTGAAACTTCAGGCTGTTGTTTCACACACCTGTACCTATATTTATATAACACCTCCCCCCCCCCGGCCGCCCACTCCCCATATACTGGATTGTATACTGTGTTTTTTGTGTGTGTGTTTCAATATAGGCAAGATGGCCCCTGTTGTTCTAGTCATGAGCTCAGCGCATGGCAAGCTGGGACCTGTATCGGGGAAAAAGATGCAAAACCCTTTGGCTTTGTTGGCCAGAGGAAGCAGCGGATGTTTCAGGCAGATTGGTTGGGAGAAAGATTAAAATGTGGCCCTCCCAGATTGGACAAGACTTGGGTGATGTCACAGCAGGTATATAGAATAACTCTCTAAGGTTCTAGGACTCTTTCTCCTGGGGTTATTATTTATCTGCCTGCTGAGAGCTGCACAGCAATGTTGGGAGCCAGAAAACCTCTTCTCTGGGGAGGAGTGTCTCCCACACTCTTTGCTGGAGGGTCAAGCAAACACTGTTTGAAGGGAAAGCCTTGGGTAGAGGGAGGGAAAGTCCGTTTTGGAGTGTGAGACTCCTATTTCCTCCCTCTTTCTTTTATTTATTTTTCTTAAGTGCATTAACACCATGGGGGTTTTAATCACTGAACCAAACTACCCAGGAATGGGGTCCTGGCAGTTACTGGCAACCAGGGCCTGACCATCTCTGTTTTGTAATTGTCTCATCTTGGCATGGGGTGTAGATGAGACTGGGTATCCAGGCCACAGCCTCTTCTTCTGCTGTTTCTATAGCTGTGGTGTTTCAGCCTACCTGTGTGGCTGAACCCCCCTGCCGCCCCCAGCTATATGTTCAGGTCTCAGTGCAATATAGGCCTGGCCAGCTTTTGCTGCCCAGTTCAGGCCCAGTGAGGTAGGCCCTGACCTCTCCTTTGAAGTTTTCTTCTTGCAGTTTCTGCCCAGCAGAACTTGGATTGGGACTAGGAATTAAGGGGTGTAGCATGCTGTCTAGAGCCACAGTTAACCCCTCAAGACCACCACATGAAAGTGGGAATTGCCCTGCAACATAGCAGGGAGCAACAAGGAGGCCCTTGCAACACAGAAGGACCCATGCTCTCAAGCAGCTTCCCATGGCCCAGCAAAGCCAAGGAGCAACTCAAAGGACTCTCCAATGAAGCCTCTCCCTCCAGCCCATTGCTAAAGGGAAGTATATGGGAGCAAGCCCTTGGGTGAGCCTCAAGTCCCAGACTGCCTGGGCATGTGTGAAGCCTTCCCAAGAGGGAGCAATCTATGAACTATGCCTTATAGTTGGTAATGTTTTAAATTGTATGTAGTGTAGGGTTTTTTGTTTGTTTTCTTTGCCTTTGTTTTTTGTAATAAATGTTGCATCTGTGTTTACCCTGCTTGCAAGGAGGGGGGTTGGTTTATGCAGGACGCCCTAGCAATTTTATTTAGTGTTTCCAAGGTGGTCAAGCGGGGGTAGGGAGGAGAGAGGGGCTCGAGCCAAGGTAAAATATATTTAGATCCCAAAATTGACCCTGGCCTTTGTTGCTGCCAACCAGCGCCAGGCAGAAGGGTTGCATTTACAACACATCAAATTTATTTTAGGGGGCTATATCGCTGGATGACATTAATAGCAATTATAAGTGTAATTTGAAAGCAGAATAATAGATCCCTACAAAGGAAAGAGAGAGCACATAGAGTGTTGTGAAGGGAACACATCCTATCTAGGGAGATTAAAAAGCCAAACAGATTCATTGAAGAATGACTTTAAGAACTGCACCAGATTTAACTTTAAACATTTAGGACTGAAAATCCATGGATTATAGGGATAAAATCAGTCTTACCTTTAGCTGGGGTTAGTTTTCCTCTCAAGAAAGGAGGCCAGAAAGGAATTTGCAGTCACAGCTTAGCAGTAGTGTTGTTATCATCTTCAAAATATCTGCTTTTTTCTTCTTAGCAACTTCATGAATCACAGGAACAGAAGAGTGAAAGAAGCTGTCGGGAGAAGCAAAATAGGTCAGTAAACTAGGCTTCTTTCTTACATATCTTTTCAAATTGCCATATAATGTGAACTTTTTGTGGATGAGTGGGCAGCAAATTATCTATCTTATTCACAAGATAGCCAAAGGTTTGTGAAGAGGGATAAAGGTGTTAGGATTTGTGGTTTGTTTAAATGATTGCTTGTCTAATGTCTATTTTTGATGGAACTCAAGAAGCAATAGGGATCCATATTTAGACTGAAAAAAAATCTATAATCAGTGACTAATCTTGCACACTGACGCACTGTGATATCTGCACCAGATGTTTATTATGTTACCAATCCATCATATGCTCTTCTCTCTCCTTAAACATCCGTTCTAAACAATATAAAAATGATAGCAATATTAACTTTATGCAATATTGGTATGTTTATATAGCCAGTCCTCATGAAGTTATCTATACTGGCAAAATGTCTTGACTTGACCCTTGTAATAGCAAACTGCAAAGCATATGTAGGTGACTAACTTCTGCCACTCCATTTTAATTAATCTATATATTTGAATTTGGTCTACTGAACAAACGAAAGCCCCAGACCATGTTTCTTTCTTACTCTAGTGATGTGCCAGAATGTCCTCCTCAGAGTGTTTTTCATAGCAAAGAACACGGCAGGCACAAATTCCTTCCACTGACTCAGGGCATCTGCCAAGCAAAGCCACTTACCACTGTGAGGGTGGAGATTGAAAATATTTGCCAGCCCAAGTAAGTTTAATTATGCTTAAACAAAATCTCTGCTCTGAAGGAGTTCTAATTTCAGAGAGGGGATTAGCACATGTAACCCAATTAACAATAATGAAAATGCATGAAAATTAGTAGAGGGAGAAATATTTTTATCTAGATCCTATGTCAGTATGAAAATTGAAAGGGAGAGATTTTTTTAAAAAAATACTGATTTTAAGATGTAATTCAAATGTAGACTCTATTGTTAAAATGTTGGGTTTAAGTATAAAACTATATTTGAAAGGGTGTTTTCTGCCTACTTTGTCTCCTACAGATCACCTATATCCATGGTACAAATCAGTGTCTGAATTGTTCTTTAAGAATGTTAGATTATCCCTAAGGATCTTAAGGGAAACTTATTAGAAAGGAAAAATGTTACATCTTACAAATGAATGATATTTTAATATAATATTTTATTAGATAGTCTTATTATTAGTGATAGGTAGCTATATAAATATGTGAAAAACTGAAAACTGGATTTACTTTGAGGAAGTGACATGCTAGTTTGACACATTGTCATTAGGAGACACATTTTTTCTTTAGGGTATTCTAAACAGCATGGGGGGAACAAGGAAAAGAAATGCAAAGATAAAGTAGGACTGTCAGTCGTAACATCTGTCAATGTGTCTTATACTTAGAAAAATCTAGCAAGCTGTTGGTAGCAGGGTACAAACATATTTAAAAAAGAATTCTGCTGATAGCCTGGCTACATATGAGTAATAAAAAAGGTTGATGAACTAAGGAATTCAAGTGAAATTTCACTTATGCATCCATTTAGCAAATTTACAAACTTTGAATGACAAAACCAGCTGCTAATGCATTGAATGCATTAGCTGAATAATGAAACCATCCAGATATTCTGGTGTTACAGACCTGCCTTATTCAGTTGGAAACAGTGTAGATTTAATCTCATGCTGTAACCACTGGATGATACTCTTTCAATCTTGTTCTTATACTGCCCTATTTAACACAGGAATCAATCTCCACAATGCTCTCTCAAAATATTCAATATTAGCAATTGAAGCACAGAGAGGTGAACATGTCTTGCATGAGACAGTGATAAGCCCTGAACCCAAGGTTCACAGGACCAAGAACAGTGTCATAGCCACACAGTCATCCTTCCTATGACTAACTGGGTGCATCTACACATTCATTAATGCACTGTAGTTACAGCACTTTAAGTTTAGCACCTGGTTAAATAAGTACTAAATCAATATGCAACAACTTGCGCTACTATGCAGTAGCACTGGCACATGGGGTTTTAGTGATGCTTATTGCACAGTACCTGACTACTACTGTGTAGTAATGTATTAGCACAGTTTTTGCCTGGCATGCTACTGCACAGTGTTATTAGGCTACTGTGCAGTTAGTGTCTCGTGTAGACACACCCGCTGTGACCAACTGGAATATTAACTGGAACTTGGACTTGCAGTACTTTATTAAGATATTGTCAATGAAGGATATTCTCACTAGTTTTAAATGTATTTTTATTCCATGTAATATATGTATTCTCTCTAAATCTTGAGTAGATTTTTTTTCTTCCTTCAACCATTTTTTTTTCCATTCCCCATTTGGCAGCTTTGCTTTTTCACACACTTTCAGTGAAATTGAAATACATTAAGGGTCTTCTTAACATTATCCCAAAAGCTTTAATTTATGTAATGTCTTAGATTTTATCCAAGTCTTGTCAGTGCTGTTAGCACGTTAGTTCACTAAGGTAGTGGGAGCCTCCGTGTTACAAAAAAGAGAACTGCATTATATTAAGAACTAGGTCTCCTGGCTTTATTTGCCTTTAGGACCCCTGTTTTTATTTTCCTTTCCATAGTAAAAGTTCTGTTGACTTCAGAATGGATGTCTGTGGAGAAGCTTGTTTTCAGTAGAGGAAAAAAATATCCCTCACCTTGTTCCTTGCACTACATATTGCAATTCCACTCCACACTAAATCCTGACAGTGTCAACTCAGACAAAGTAACCTCTGAAGTCATGAAATGCTTGTGGAAAAATAACAGAATTTTTTTGTGGTGGTGACAGTATCCCAGTAACGGGTTGAATGGAGGCTAACCTTCTTTCTTTCCACTTATATTCAGTAACCTCAAAAGTCAGGCCCTGGCTCTGATATGGGGAACCTGAATGGAGTTCTGCATCTAGGTAGCGCTATATTACGTTTATACAGAGCCAAGGATCTACTTATGTGGATCAGTTATTGGTTTAAGGCCTGAACATTTGCTTTCAGTGTTGCACGTGGCTTCTCTGCTGAAGTAAGTACAAGCTAGTACAGCTTATGGCTATAATGTATATTTAGCTTGCTTTATTAAAGCATTGAATACAACAAACACTGGCAATGAAAATTACATGCTCGTTATAAACATTTTTATTTTAAACTAGTTTTTGCACTGGGATGCTGTAGCAGCAGCTACAATATAATCAGCCTGGTAATAGGAGAAGAAAGTCATTTCTTACAATGATCTTAGAGCCCTTTGTTAATGTCAAGGATAATTTGGGCTGACTGATTTGATTGCTGCTCTTTTCCTGCAAGAGGTCTCAATAAATGAAACTGCTTGCCTGGATAATTTAGGCTTATATGATTGCCAGCAAGCTAATGATGCAAACACAGCTGAAATAAAAAAAAAATCACTTTATAGTGAAGGTTTTAAAAAAACAGTAAAAAGCTCTTAAACACCTGCTGTATGGACTGTATCAGACAAGTGAAGAGTCATCTGCTGATCCTCAGAAGGGAAGTGGTTTATGAGATGTGCTTCAGCCAATCACTTTGCCTGATTAGCAAAACATCACCTTGTTGCAGAAAGGATACATTTAGAGCAAAATACTAATATTTAATACTATTTAATACTATTTCCTATCTCATGGAAATACATAATATATTTAAATATTTAATGCTATTTCCTATTAACATGGACAGTGTTTTTAAAGTTGGGTATTATTTCTTCTTGGTAGAAACAAACAAACAACACACAAATCAAAACCAAACAAAAACAAAAAACTTCCTAGGTACTTAATATAATACTCACCAGTGTCTCACTGAGGATTAAAGTAATGGCTTCTTCACTGGGAAAACATATTTATGTATGGGTAGCAGCAGTCTTCTTCCCAGTCAAATTATTAATGGGATGATAGTGTGATCATTTCTAGATACATATACTGATATATAATTCATACAATTCCACCTGGAAATTTTGCAGGAAAAAAAAGAAACAAACAACCGAGGGCATTAAAACTATTTCTCAACTATTGTACCTGATTAAACCAATGGCCTTGGGAGAAAAGTCTCGCTATTATACTTGGCTCCTAAAATTCTGTAGAGACCAAATCATCATTTCATTCTAGGTCAGTCTGTTCTCTACTTGTCATTTCTTTTTGATTTCTTGTCATTATTTTTGCATTTTTTTCCCAGAGTAGTCCAGCTGAGTTTGCCAACCATAAACAAGTGTTCAGATTTTCTGGGTTCAAAGCAAAATCATTTACAATAAATTGTCTTTGTCAACAGTCTGTTATCAATTTTTTTCAAGTATTTTTGAATGAAGGTTGAGTTGTAATGAGGACTATACCTCATTAGGAATAGAAATATTGTATCATTAGGAACTGGAGAAGTTAGAGAAAGATCAACTACATTAATCACTCTTTAGCTAATTACAGTGGTCTTCAAATAAAATACTAGCCTTCTAGACTAATCAAACAATCTCTTTTATGCTCTTTATTGTGCTTCATCTTATTTTAATCTTATTTCAGTGCCAGCAGTTATTGTCAAATCTTACAGTATTGCACGTTATAATGGACTATACTTATTCCTGGTATATAACTCCAGGACAATCAGTGGAGTTATGTCAGGTATTAATTTGATAGAGTTCCAGATAATAACATGGCATTTATTTAAAGGAAGCTTAAAAATTAATTGATACCTCTCTTCTCTATGCCATGAATACATGCTGTGAGAGACAGTGTGAGAGAGAGAAGGGTCCCGGGCTAAGCGGAGGGCCAGTGGCCCCAGGTCCACAGCCCCAAGGAGCCCAGCAGAAAGTTCCCTTACCCAGGTGTGTCGGGAAGGGAAGGGCCAGTATTTTCCCCCACCTGTATAAAGGAGAGGCCGTGACCGGAAAGTGGGAGCAATGCAGAACCGGAAAGAGCACGAGGAGGAGGTGGAGCACGCCAGCACACGCTGCAAGGGATGCTGAAAGCAACGCTGAGTGCTGGCAGGAGCCTCTGGCAGAGAACAAAACCCCAGCCTGCTGGCCCCTGTGGGGAGTAGGACTGTTTGTTTACTGGTGGGTGGGGCCTGGCAGGAGAAGGGTACCGTAAAAGCCCTAATAGAAGGGCTTTTGACTTTGGGTACCGTAGTGCCTGTAATAGAGGTGCAGTTCAACAGGGAACTTAAACTGTTAAAAGAAAATCTTGTCAATCCCTACAAAGGGGGCTCTTTGAGAGCCAAAGGGGGGTACTTGACCCCTCGGAGGTCAAGTTTGGATTGGAAGGTGGCTGCAGACGGCCGGAGCCGCTGCACAGATCAAGGGAACCTTCTGGGTTGTAGTGCTTGTTTTGATTTTCATTTCTTTTGTGGATTATTTGAGTAGACATGTGGATACGTGGCTGGATCAGCCAGTTGGCCACCACCCGGTGGAATGGGTGAGGGTGTAGGGGTGGCGGAGCCCTCAGAAATTCGGGACCTCACGAGATGCTGGTGAGACTCATAATTGGACTACACGGGTCAGACATCTGAACCAACTCCGTTAACATCAAAGTCATGGCAGGAGAAACATATGCATGTGACACCCCAATTATAGTTGAGGACAAACTAGGCAACTGTCGAGGCAACTGGCAGGTGGCGTCGGTCCGGTCCGTGGGGGACAGTGATACCCGACACATGCATGTAAGATTCATGTAAGAAATGGGTGTTTTTTCTAGATGTCCAAATGTACAATGGGTACGATCCACAGCAGTTCTATTGCATATCATATAAGCAGAGTCTTGGAATCATATTCCACCAAAAAGGGAAGTAAAATAATAAATCATGTTATTGGGGTTTGCTTTAAATTTTATTTCTTTTGATACTTAAAAATTTTTTAAGGTATGTAATATAACTTTGTATAAACAACTGATAAACTCAACAAACATTAACTGGAAATGTAACTGGGAATAATTGGAAATGTAATCATCAGGGAACTGAGTTTTCGGTTCACCATGGAAAAACACAGTAAAACCAGGATTTTCTTATTTTAAGGAGAAAACCCCCAATTTTCTTATTCTAGGGAGAAAAATGCAAGAAACAGTGGGTTTCCTCTTGCAGGCTGGCGGGAGCGAGGAGGTCAGTCAGGGAGGGACATCAGGAGGTGCTATTTCATCATCAGGCCGGCTAGAATCTGGAACCAACTTCCAAGAGAAGTGGTGCTGGCTCCT
>NW_017728914.1:15320023-15324651 GCF_001723895.1 Crocodylus porosus
ACCGGGGTCGTTTGACCCCAGTACTCTTCCCTGTCATGGCAGGGGGTCAGACTTGATGATCTACCCAGGTCCCTTCCAACTCTACCAACTATGAAACTATCATGTGCATGTGCACACGTACACATTCACATGGCTGCCTGGCAGCCTGGAGAGCAGTTCCTGCAGGTAAGTTGGGGGGAGGGAGGGGATTGAGGCCCCTATAGTGAGGGAGGGAGTTGGTCAGGGCTGGGGCTGCTGCTTAGTCAGGCTGGTGCATGGGGCTTGGGGCCTAAGGATCAGGGCCATGTGTGGTTGCAGGGCCCAGGTGGAGAGTGGGATGGAGCTGTGGGCAGCTTGTCCAGTAGGTGGCAGGGGGGCTGGTTCCCCACCACTGCATGCACTCGTGGGGTGGGATTTGTGTGCAGGGCAGAGGCAGGTTTAGGCTGCCAGCTGCATTCCCCCTGGGGCCTCTGCAGCACAGTAGGTGGGACCCAGCATGGCAGGGTAGAGTAGGGCAGGGTAGCTTCATACTATAACTGCAAGCCCCGTGCTGCCATGGCACGGTGCCCCTTGCCATCCCAGCAGCATTGGGGGTGGTAGCACAGAGTTCTGTCCCTCACTGCTGCTGGGTGGGCAGTAGGTGCTTTACCATAGTGGTGTGGGGTTCTCAGTGGCAGCACGAGCCTCCCCACCTGGACTTGCTCTGCTCTACCATGCCAGGTCCCACCCACTGGGCCATGGAGGCCCTGGCAAGAATGCAGCAGTGAGACCCCACAATGGGAAGCTCACATCCTCCCCACAATGGGCTCTGCTGTGGCTGCTCCACCTATGGGGGAGGGGAAGCTGGGCTCCATGCTGTGCTCTACCACAGCAGATGCTACCTGCTACAGGTAGCAACCAGGGCTTGGACACTACTGTAGGAGGCTGCAGACCCAGATCCCTGGTCCCATAGCCCTGGCAGCTGGGGCTGCCTCTGGCAGGGGAGTGAGGGGCAGCAGCAGGGCTGGGGGATGTGCATCAGGAGTGAGGAGCAATGGCATGGGCAGGGCACCGGCATATCAGGGCTGTTCAGTGCCACAAAGCAATGGTGGGGGACAGCTGCAGCTGGACCTGCATCCTGGTGAATGAAGAGGGCAAGGGGAACTCTGATTTTCCATGATAAAAAACTCAAAATGAAATGCCAACATTATAGGTATTTAGAATGTGTTTAATAAAAACGATTGAGGCACTGGTAGGCTTCCAAATTTGCTTTGAAATTGTAATATAAATCAATAAAACATTGTGTTCAACTGATAAGTATATATATCTGTGTGTGTGTGTGTGTGTGTGTGTGTGTATGGTGGTGTTTCATGTTAATCGTAGATTTTAGGAGGGTTTAGTGAGACAATTTGTGATTTTTAAACAGAGAAAACCAAGATCTCATGTAATCGTTAAAGGTAGATCAAGTAAATAACATGGAAAGGGATTATCTTAATATAACAGGACATCAGTATGGAAAAAAACTCTTATCATTCTGACTTATTTGACCTGGGCATGAGGTTTGGTATGAGTCAGGAAAGAAAGTCAGTGGCTTAGAGGCAGCATTCAATGTAGTAATTAAGGCAGTATCTTGTTTAAGAACAGCGTTTTTGCAGTAGAGTGAAATTCAAGAAGATGGTATTACTTTTCCTATCTCCAGTGGATATTTCTAAAAAGTTTTGCCAAACTCACAAGGCTGCTCTGACATGTGATTAATCGAGTCTGCTGGCGTATGGTAATTACAGCATTCCAGTAGACTCCAGTTTCACATGAATCAGCATCACCACACTGAGAAATGGCAGTGGGGGTGCTTTAACTAAAGCTGGTTTGATGAGCTTTAGTTAAAGCACTCCCACCCACCATTTTTCACCATGGGGATGCTGATACATGTGACACTCCAGGTGCTTTAATTAGAGTGGCTTTCGGAGTCACTCTGATTAAAGCACCCTGCACCCACACTCCTGGACTATGTGTATAAACACCCATTGAGTCCAGTGATCTTCTAAAGTTTCAACTACTTATCCACAGCCTTGTGTATCTGAATTTAATATGAGCACTTCAACGCAACAATATTACAATAATAAATTATACTAATAATATGTGCATATGGGTAGACAAAACAGTGATACCACCATAAGGAGTGTATGATCAAATTTCAAGCTTATCTATTGTAATTGCTTGCTGTGTCCCTTCTACCCTTCAGTAAATTGTAGCTGAATTACCAACTTCAGTAATTTAGTAGATGTTTCATTCTGGGGTAAGTTGCCACTTACTTTGGGATATGAGCAGACACATGAAGCACTAACAACAGATCAGCTGCCAAGTGCCCATAAGCAGTTAGAACCCCTTTTCTTTTTAAATCTGTGTAACTGTTTAGTTTCTTTAAAGCCTTTGTCAACACAACATGAAAATCATCCTGAATATTATTCATGAAACAGCTTGAGTTTGCATAAATCCTTACATTAAACTTTAAATATTTTTTCTAGTATTATATCATTTTGCAGCATACCTCTTACAAAGGAACATATTCATTTGACTAGTGGCATATTAGTCTTAGGCTGAAAACTGGTTATGATGCCTTATCCCTAAGGTCTTCTTTATGATTTTCTTCTATATAAAAGAGAGAATGGAGTTTTTTATAGGTCATATCATACTTTCCACTTTAGGATACAGAAAAGATTAACCAAAGAATAAATCTTGCTGTATTTTTTTCAAAAAAAGAATTCTCTGAAAGTGACAAAGTATTGCCTATCAAAGATTTTGTGTGCAGAAACCTCATTCATGACCAGTTGGATGTTGCTCCATGTCCAAACAGCAGCAAAAGTCTCATTGTCTTCAGTAAAATAGGTTGGATCTGCTACACAGTCCGTGTTGTTCAGAAATTGGTTGGAGACAAGGGATAGAGGTGTGCTTCATTCAGTGTCTTAGGCTAGGGACAGACATTACACTTAAATTGGTTTGAGTGATTGGAAATGGTTTTAAACCTGTAACAGAACAGACATTCAGTGCACAAAAAAACCCAGTTTCAAAATGGCCCAAACTGGCTTGAGATAAACCTGGTTGAATGCAGTATCAGACTTAATTAATTTGGGTGAAACCAGTTCATGCAATGTCTGTCCCAGACCACCCGCTGGTTTAAAATAAACCAGACTCCCACAGCATCCTGACTTGCTCTCTGGGTTGGGCAGGGCTCTCTGCTCCAGTTGCAGGGCTGACCCCACTCCTCTGCTCTCTAGCTGCAGCAGGGACCAGCTCTAATGGAGACACCGGCCAGCATAGCCCATTAAGGCAAAGTGGGCAGGGAGGGGATTAATTCTTCCCTCCTTCCCCTCTTCCCCCACAGCAGCCAGGGTCAGCCTATCTGCCAGGGTGCAGAGAGGAAGGGGCTGCAGCAGTGCCCCCTGGAGCTGGCAGACCCCGGCTGCAGGGAAGGGACAGAGGGAGGAATTAATCCTTCTCCCTGCCCCCTTCACCTTAATAGGGTCATGCTGGGTTGGTTGTCCCTCAGGGTAGGGAGGTGGGCTCTGCCATGCTGGGGATGACTCCTCCCCCTCCCCCTCCTCCTCCCAGGGTGGGGAGGGGGACTCTGTGAGGTGCTGGATGGGGACTCTTCCTCCTCCTCCTCCCCTTCCCCACCACTTCTGTGGGCCTGGAAGGGGGTGGGGGCTCTATGTTGTTAAAAATATTATTAAAAATGCATTATCAATAGTGTTGTTAGAACGGCACAGCTGTCAGCTCTCCCTGGTGGGAGAGAGGGAGGTTGGAGGAGAAGCTACTAAGGGCTCTTTGTATTAAGGTATCACTCTCTCTTTGTTCTGCAAATTTACTATCTCTTTGTTACACTAAATCACACTTCCTTTCATGCTCCCCACACTTCTCAGGCAAGATAAGAGTAATTACCATTTTTAATGATCCTGTCCTTGGGGGTTGAACTTTTTGTAACCTGAAATACTTTCTGAGCAAGCGCAATTAGCTAATGCATATAAGCCTATCCGTCCCGCATACTTAAGTAGTTAATTATAATGCACATGCGACGGATGACGTGACGTCATTTCATATATGTTTGTATGAACTGGAAATGAGTTGTAAGAGTTCCTGCTTCTGCACACGTGCTCAGGAGAGAGGGGATAAAAGCCTGCTGAGAAGTGTTCCCCGCGGGCAGAGAGTGTGGTCTTTTGTCTTCTCTCTCTGACCCTATTTGCAAATATATACCTTTTGTGTTACCAACAATGTGTGCCTAATGGATTATTATTCATGAGCCTCCAAAGAAATGAACTGTGATTTTTACATCAATAATTGGCGCCCAACATGGGGCTCCTTTGGACGACCCCGGAGTCCATCGGCGCATCGTCTCTGCCACCACGGGGAGTGCACACCGAGCCCTTTTGGGCTCGCCCGGGGGGGGCTTGAGACGTGAGTCGGGACATCCGGGACGCTAAGGGCTCCTATGCAAATTTTGTTTTTGGAGTCTTCAGGTACACATTTTCGGATTTGGATCGAGATCTCTGGGGTATCTGAGTGAGTATACGAATTCCGTTTGCCCAATTTGGTTCTGGATCCAAAACGCGGGGGGTAAACGATCGCTGGGGAACTTTTGGCTCAGTTGTCATCGTAAACCCTCTGTTATAGAG
>NW_017728914.1:15324662-15330178 GCF_001723895.1 Crocodylus porosus
CGGGCAGAGAGTGTGGTCTTTTGTCTTCTCTCTCTGACCCTATTTGCAAATATATACCTTTTGTGTTACCAACAATGTGTGCCTAATGGATTATTATTCATGAGCCTCCAAAGAAACGAACTGTGATTTTTACATCAATGTGATGCTGCCCAGCCCCAGAGTTGGGGAGGGGCAGGACGAGGCTCTGTTCCATGTTGGGGGAACTCTTCCTGCTCTTCTTCCTCCCCCCAGAGGGGAAGCAGGAGTGTGGAGCTCAGCTGGGTAGGATGTGGATGTGTGGACTGTGAGGGAGGGTGGGGGCTGTAGGGACCCTCACCCACTTCTCCCATGATGTGCAGACCCTGCTGCCTGGTAGCAGCAGCAGGCAAAAAGGTCAGGGAGCTCATGCCTGGCACAGGCATGACTCTGGCCAGTGCTGTGCGGGGGGAAGGAATACAGCCTGCCTTATCCCTGTGACACTGCTCCCTGAGCCTGTAGCTCTAGCACTTGCAGTGGGGAAGCCCTGCACTGGAGCCAACTGCTTCTCCCACTCCCTGCCATGCAGGTCCCCACACCTCTGCCAGAAGTGGAGGGAGCCCTGCCCCCTGCTTCCCCGCAGAATTCAGTCACACGCCTGCAGCTCTGCACTTGCAGAGGGGCAGCTCCGTGCTGGGGGAAGCAGCTGGTGGGGTTGCTCCTGGCAGAGTGCAAGGACCTGCACGGCAGCGAGTGGGGGAAGTAGCTGGCTCCAGTGCAGGGCTTCCTCCACTTTGAGGGCTGGAGCTGCATGGTCAGGGAGCAGAGCCATGAGGATAAGGCAGGCTTTACTCCCTCCCCCCACACAGCGTTGGCCAGTGCTGTGCCTGTGCTGGGCATGAGCACCTTGACCTCCCTGCCTGCTGCTGCTGACAGGCAGCAGGGGCTGCATGCCATGGGGGGAGTGTCTGGGGGGTCCATACATCCCCACTGCCCCTCACACCCCACACACCAATACCCTGCTCAGCTGAACTCCATGCTTCCACTACCTGTCTGGGGGGAGCTGGAGGAGGGGAAAGTGTTCCCCCCAGCATGGAACAGAACCTTTCCCTGCCCTGGGGGGGAGGAGTGGGGGAAGAGTCCCCCTCTGGGGCTGGGAAGCACCCCATAGAGCCACCCCCTCCCCACCCCACAGCAATGGGAGAGAAGCAGGGGGGAGATTCCCCCTCTGGGGCCAGGCAACTCACAGAGCACCCCTCCCTACCCCACTGCAGGGGGTTGGGGGAGAAGAGCCCCTGCAGCTTCCCCGCTTCCCAGCTCTGTGGCAATATGGGAGAGGGAGGAGGGGGAAGAGTTCTCTTCTGGGGCTGGGCAGTCTTGTGTGCTGGTAATCCCTGCTGTCAGGGAGCCACTGAGGCGGGCCATGCCCCCCCTCTTCAATTCAGCTTCCCTGTGGAAAGAAGGGCTGCTCTAGCACCCCCAGGCTTCTGGCTTGAGCCACTGCAGACATGTGCTGAATGTCTATTCAGTTGCAAATTGGTTCACTCTCTGCAGGTTAGACTGACCTGCAAGAACTGAATCAATTCAGGCTCAGGCTTTTTGAATGTCTGTCCCTAGCCTTACTGTTCAGTGTTGCTTAACACAAACCTCTGCACAACATAAGAGCCAACTGCTCCTATTGCAGCCTGCTAGGTTAGAGACAGAAATTACACATAAACTGATGTAAGTGATCAGAAACTGGTTCAAATCTGTAACACAAGAGGAGTTCAGCACTCACAAACTGCTTTCAAAATGGTCAAAAATGGTTTAAGATAAATCTGTATGGATCTGTATCATCCCAGGATGTTTGCACCTCCCACAAACCTCCCTTTGCAGAGTGGGTAGGTTAGCCTTGGCCAACGCTGGCTACTCCAGCCAAGTAGGGAGACATGCTCTATCACCCCCCAGCTTTTGGCCTGCCCCACTGCAGGCATGTGGCTGCATTTCCTGAATCAAAAGAGGATGACTGTTCACTTGTTTATTGGTTCAATCTACACAGCTTAAACTAACCTGCAAAGATTGAATTGATTCAACCTCAGGGTTTTTGCTCAGGTCAGTTCATTCTTGTCTACTTGGGGCTGGCCATGTCCCCCCACACCCCCAGCACAGCTTTCTTGCAGCCAAGGGTGTGCTCTAGTGCCCCTGGCTCCTGGCCTGAGCAACTGCAGCCATGTGCCAGCATTTTCTCAGTCCAGAGGGAATGTCTGTTTCATTGCAAACTGGTTCAATCTAGGTATGTTAGACTAGCCTGCAAAGATTTAATCAATTCTGGCTCTGGCTTTTTGAATGTTTGTCCCTAGCCACAATGGCCTTGTGCATGTGCTTCATGGGCTTTCCATCTTGGGAAGGGTTATTGGTGCAAATTCATAGTGTAAACCAAGTCCTTGTCACTGAACATCAGAGAAGTCAAGAGATTCTGTGTAAATGAGATTGACCTGAGCTGGAGAACTTGGATCCAAATTCCCAAAGTCTGAGATGGGGTTCAAGTCATAATGAAGATAAAGAGGTCTAAAAACATGGCTTTTGGTCTGAATTCAGGCCAGATATAACAATAATTATTGCTCCATATTGCTTCACAATTGGTCTAATAGTTTTATGGCAAAACATACATTGATTTCATTGATTTATCTTCCTCACTTTAGGGGGTAGGAAAGAGCAAGGAGGGATGAACAAAGAAGCACGTCACAGGATTTTATTTAGAGTAAAACACCTTACTGTATCATGAAGTACACACAAGTTGCTTATGACAATGCAAAACATCCTCACTTGTCACAGTCTATTCCATACCCAGAAAGATCAACTGGCAGAAGCTAAGCACCAGCTCAGTCATCATGACTCAGGCTCGTGTTGTGTCTATCATCTACATGATGCTGATCAGGGTAGGCTTGTGGCACACAGGAAGACACTGGCAGATTTGGATCTGTCTGTGAATGGGCTGTCAGTCTAGTTACTACCATAATGGACACAACACTGCCTGGCTAGAGAATCACTATTGATCTACAGCAACACATTTCCCCCTCATCTTATTTCACAATTAAGGGGATGATCCTTTCATCCCTTTGTTGTTACTGCAAAAATGGGAATATGGACTATTTAAAAATCTTACCTTCTCTTCTCCATTTTACATACAGTCGCTTTTTAGACATAAACTGCATAATTTAAAAATACATCCCAGTACAAATCTCAGTGCAAAGAATACTTTTTTAAAAAAGAGAACCTGTTCCAGTCACAGTAGTTGACACATTTGCATAATAAATAATTGATTCAATGTAATGCAGTCACTAGCAGCTGTATGATAATGAATGTGCTGTATCAGCACTATCAACAAAGTAGCTATTAACAGTTAAACAGTAATTTGAATTAATTAAACACTGTGTTGATACATTTCCTATGCACATTGTAGGATCCAAAAACTTACCAGTTTTGACACCTTTAAGTAAATATTTTTTTATAGGCCATGTAGAGGGTATATGCCTCTAGAGGCCTCTTAGTGCCTATACCCTCCAGTCTATCTCCTATTCAGTATCTCTTCTGCCACACCTTGATGTTAAAACTAGTTGGGGAGGCTGCACAGTGTGCAAAGCATACTTTTGAAAATGCAGGCCCTTTCTGGTCTGAGGCTCCCCCTGGCCTTGTCCTAATTTTACTTTCACTGAGCCCCCTAGCTTCAGGCCCATTGTTCAGGGCCCCAAGATCCTAGCTAAGCTCCGGTGGTGCCCTGTGACCTTCCAGTACCTACAATATCTGTTACATACGCAGCTAGGGCCTTGAGTCATGTGTTTTTTTTCTGCCACCTTATGGTCCAGGCAAGCTTGGCCTCATCCAGCCATCGAACACACTCTAGTCCACTCAGTGCAATTTCAAGTTCAGTGTGTCCCCAGTCACAGCCTTTCAGTGGGCTCTGCCTCCCCTACAGGCACAATCCAGTTCTCTAGGGAAAAATGAAAACTACAAAGTGCAATCACCAGTCCTAGTTCAAAGGAACATCCTGAATGGGGTTCATGGCTCCAAGTAAGTAGAAAAGCAAGCACAGAAGAAAGTATCCAGGGTACTTGGCTTGCTTCCTATGCAGGCTCCCCAGCTTCTCTCCATAG
Organism: Crocodylus porosus; assembly: GCF_001723895.1. NCBI lineage: Eukaryota > Metazoa > Chordata > Crocodylia > Crocodylidae > Crocodylus > Crocodylus porosus. Next base: position 15,328,751 of record NW_017728914.1, read on the forward strand.
GCTGCCTCCTGTGTCCTCTCTCTGCTGTCTGGGCTCCAGTCCTAACACCTCTCAGAGAAAGTTTAATCTCCAATGGTTTCCACAGCCAGACTGCCTTCCTTGAGGGCTCTGTGGGTCACATGACCCCTCTAGTTTCCCTGTCTGGGTCATCAGGCTCTGCCTGCAACTGAAGGCAGTGGTTATCTTGCTTCACATTTTTCAGCGCATGAGTTTGCCTCTGGGGTCACCACCAGGGCACAAGCAAAAGAAACACAGAACTGAAGTGGAAGGAAGCAAGAGGGAATAAGAACCACATAACTGGAAAACCAGGGGGAAGGAATCTCTACCAGGGACCACATGCACAGCAAGCAAACAAAAGGTAAGCGAGGAGAAGGTGGAGGGAGGGGGTGAAGGAGGGGAAAAGGCTTAGGTACCCCTGGATCCCCTTTCCATTTAAGTAATGGGGTAGGAGCCCTGTTACAGTTTCATTTAATATAAGAAAGCTGAGATATGAGAATGGGTAAAGGGTTTTTATAAATATAATAAAAAATTGTAAGGCCAGTAAAATGTGTTGAATGCTTTTTCTTCATGATCATAAATCACTGTAGAGGAATAACTCTGATATGACCAGAAGCGTGGTTCTTTTTATCATGGAATGTTTTAGGCACATACAGATTTTTTTTTCATTTTCTCCTTTTTTTCTTTTGTTTCCATTACTGAAATGAAACCACATTTGGGATTGAATGTAGTGGCTTTGTCTAGGCCAACAGTTCTCAACTTCATTAGGCTCAGGGCACCCCTCAGAAAATACCAGCTCTTCATGTTCACTCTCTTTCAATTACAGAAAAATAATAGAACAATTCTTCTGTTCCAAACAACTCAGAAAGCCCACAACAAATCAGACTGTTTTTAGCACTATGGAACCATATTTGAAATCTCTGGGCTCATCTAGATGAGTGCATGTGTGCACTTTGCAGAGCCTCAGAAGCTTTTGAAGCACTGCAAAACACACATGGTGCGTGTAAAAGGGTTCTCCATGCTGCATATTTGCAGCACGGAGGCAAAAGTAGATACCAAGAGCTCCTGGTATCTAAACAAACATGCAGTAAAAAAAAAGCGGCACACCACACATGGCTGCAGTGTTCTCCACCAGAAATCAGAGCCTGGCCAGCCAGAGCCATGCTCTGGCTGCTGACTGTGCTCCACATGCCCAAATCACTCCTGCTTTAGCCCCAGGAGGCCCCCAGGATCCCATGTAAGGCTGCTGGGGCCATCCCAGGTGCTAGCCTCAGCCTCCCCTACCTCACCAAGGCAATCTGCCGTGCTCATTTAGGGGCATGCCCCGGGACAAGTAGCAGTGGCACAACTAGTACTTATTGTGAGGAGTGGCGGCTAGGGGCGGCTGTGAGCTCCCTAGCGCCGCCTACCATCACGTTAGGGTGACGTAGC
>NW_017728914.1:15330278-15339588 GCF_001723895.1 Crocodylus porosus
CCACTAACTCAGGCCGCTCAGCTCAGCCGCAGAGCTCCTGCTCCTGCGGCAGCCAGAAGGGAACTGTGTTTCCAGCTCCGGCCTCAGCTGGTTATAAAGGCCAGGCCCTGCCCTCTTCCGGCCATGTGACCACTTGGTTGTCCTGGCAACCAGGCACCTGAGCTGCCTGGGTGATTGGCAGCTCTGCCAATCACCTTCACAGTCACGGGGCACCTCTGTGACTCCGTGACACTTATGCTATTTGTCCATGTGGAAAAGTATGTTCCCACTAGGGGTGTGTGAAGTGAGCAGTATTCAATTTGGATTTGGATTTGGATTTGTCCTGATTTGGGGGACAGTGATTTGATTAACTGATTTGGATCACTGTCCAGATTTGATTTGGCTGAATCTGAGTCTGAAGATTCCACTCTGATTCCGAGAATCAGCGATTCAGCCATAGACATAGCTTCATGTTTTTTCTACATGCCTCAAGGTACCAGGTGTGGCTCATGAACGCTGAGATGGTGGGGCAGATGGAGTGTCCTACAGGAGTGCAGGGATCCCCCCAGCTTGGCGATCAGCTGTGGGGGACCCTGGGTGCTCCCCCATCCCCAGGAGGCACCATTCGCTGAGCTAGGGGGCAGGGGGTGCCCCGCATGCTCCGCGGTGGACCCAAAACTACTTCTGGTCCACTTTCAGGTCCACTGTTGAGCATGTGGGGGACTCCCCTGTGCTCCCATGGGACTCTCCGTCTACTCCACCATATCAGAGTTCATGAGCTGTGCCTGTACCTTGAGGTACATATAAAGCTGTGTCTATGGCCAAATTTTCGAATCTCTTTGAATCGATTTGGAGGCTTCCAGTTCGATTCGGTGAGATTAATGGGTCTCCTTATTGGATTCAGATTCAGAGATTCAGCTGCTGAATAGGGCCAAATCTCCTCCAAATCGAATCAGTGACCGAAGCTTCACACACCCCTAGTTTCTACTTGTGGGGACATGCCCTCTGGGTTTATCGTGTGAGTCTGCAGACCTAACAGTACTAACACCGCAAGGCACCCCCAAGACACTCTTGGAATAATCATAAGATATCCCAGGATGCCATGGGAATCACTGGGCTAAGCCAAATCCTGATTTTTCCTGAAATCGTTGGCTAGTTACTACAGCTCAATCAAAAAAAGCACAATATTTGGTTCATGATAAATTTACTATATTTTTACATATGATTTTAATACAAATTAACCAAAACAAAGAACCAATGGAAAAAAAAGAAAAGAAAAAAAGAAATTTAAGGTCAATGGCTATTTTGAGGACATTTTGTTTTGTGGATACTGATGTATGATATTTCCTCAGCAGAATTTGTTCTCTGTACACTTCAGCTGCTCAGTGAAACATGCATTCTTTGCATCACAAAGCTGAAAGGAATGACACTTTTATTAAGCAGTTGCTTCAAATGGCAGGGTCTGTTTCTCTGGGTAGAAATAGGGATTTCCAGGACTGTGGGCTCTAGCATCCTCAGTCTTTAGCATGAAAACAGATGTTCTTGCAGGGCCGTGCTGGCACTGTGAATTGTGGAGGTATTGGGCCTCTTTGGCCAGGTACAGTAATTACACTTATTGCATAGTAAGTGTGCAGAAAGCACTCTGCAGCTGTAACCAAACAGATGGTCAGGGCACATAGAGCACTATAAAAATGGCAGATCCTGCTCTAAGATAACTCTGGATTGATGATGTGGTATCAGACATCAGTGCAGTGCTGTAGGTTAGACCGCTGTAATGGATGTCTGTACCTGATCTCATTGTGACTCATGGTAGGTCAAATTCTGCCAACATCCCATGGAGCATTGTGGCACCCTGCTCACCCCCCCTTTGCAGGGTAGTGGTATAGCTTAGGATAGAGCTCTTCTCCTCTGTCCAAGTGTTGGGCTGGCCCTACCCCTTCCCACCCCTGGGTTCTCAATGACCTGAGGCAGCAAAATCCCCCTCGCCCCTGCACTTGTTCCCTCTGGCCAGCTATGAGCTGCTGGCTGGCATTATCCCTCAGTGAGTGGATTCCATCTACCCTGTCTGGACATTTATAAAGATTGCAGCTTTTGATTAAGTGCTGTGCTGTTTGCTGGACGTGGCATTCACACAGGGGAATGTCCAATCTTGTACACTATTGTTCTGAAGTGTCCGTATCCAGATCTTGGTTTGTTCAGTTTGACCCACACTTCTCTGTCAAGGTCATACCCAACAGGGGACTCATTTAGTGTTGGTATAAAATGCTGTTGGAATAGATTTCAGACTGGATTACTCTGAATGAACATTTTTCCATTCATTCCAACCCTTACCTAAATTTAGAGCAACACACAGGGCCACAGTACACTCCATGGGCTGAGAAATCAGGCAGCAGGGGAGCAGTTTGAATCTGTCTCCTTATGTCACTTGGTCTAATGCCCAGGCGTGCAGGGAATACATTTCTTTGTGTGTAAGTTGTGCAGCCTGTTATGAGTCTCTGTGCACTGTTAAGTAAAGTGACTAGCTTTTTAGCGTGGCAACTTCTGGACCATACAGGAGCAAAGTAATACCATTTCAAGTGCAGCAGTTCTATGCACTTTTAAGTTGGCACACCATGTCACACTGGCAAAATATTTTGGATGCTGACAGAATTGCGGGGGGGAGGGAAGAAAATAAAAACAGTGCTTTACTGCAAGAGGAATCGCATCAGTTTGACCCTGGTCACCCAACGTCTGTGGAGTTTGCCTCCGTCAGCAGGGTTTTTTGGTGCTTTTATCTAATAGATTCAATCAGCTATTAGATAAAGCACCAAAAAGCCCTGCTGAAGCATGTGAGCTATGCAAACATTAGGGAGCCAGGTCAAACACATGATTCCTCTTCTGGTAAAGCACTGCCCTTTCCCCTGCCACCCCCTTAAGGCAGTTACCTGTGCAGAGACTTTAGTGCTTATCTTCTGAATGTGATGTTTGTGGGTGAGGGAATGGTCTAATGTGACTCCTTGGTAAGTTGGGGATGCTCATAATGAAGGCTGTTGATGCCTGCTCTGATATTCAGTGTGCTCTTGACTCAGTGATTGTCTGGGTGGAAGAATGATGACCCTGATTTGTTGCTGCTCCCCACTGACATTGTGCCTCTCAAACAACACCCATCCCAAACACCTGTGCTACTGGCTTGAAGCAAAGGTCAGGCATTGGTTTGGTCCCCCCTACTATTGTTGGGCACTTACCAGTCTATGTTATATTGAGTAGGGCCATAAATATGGGTAATTAACAATTGACCACCCCATCCCTCAAGGTTGCCTTACTTTCTTGAGAGAGTCCAGTGTGTTTGTCCAGATCTACCTGATGCAAAACTTCACCCAAACACACCCTGATATACACTGAAGGCTTTTTTGAGCACCACAGCCCAAGGTATAACCCACAGGTGAAACTGTGCATTTTTGTGGGTGATCCTCTGGGCATTCTTTGGCAGAGAAGCTATGAATGAACACCACTGGGGGTAAGGCAAACAGGAAACAGGAATTCTCTCCAGCAAACCTTCCCACTCCCACCTTCCCTCTCCTCCAAGAGATCCAAAGAAGGCTTATCCCTCCAAGCCCTGAGACTTGGGTTTCCTAGCCCTCCTGGCTTCCACAGCATGGAGATGGAACCCAGGCATCCAGGTTTTCCCAGATGACCAGCAGAATGCAGGTATGTGTCTATAAGATCATGAAGTGCTACATGGTTTCTGGTGTCAGGTGGGAGAATATAGGTCTCTCTGTGTCTCCCTCGTTTGTAGACTCTGCATCTGTGTATAGGAGGCCTGGTCATGGAGCTCGAGATACTGGATCCAGGATGGGCACCTGAACACCTGTCCAGTGCCAGGGATATGTGTGTAGACGGCACCAGCAGCATGAGGACCAAATGGGAACCTTGATGCAGGAGGTTAGGATAGACAGGTTGGTGATTACTTGCACCCACAGTGCCACAGAACTTGAACAAGCCACCCAGGCCCAGGAATGCTCTGTAAGGATCCAAGAATGAGGTCTACAAATTACCTGCTGGTCTCTGAGGGAGGCTGGATGTACTGCTGATTGGAAAGAGAGAGTTGAGAGAGTTACAGCAGCAGGATAGGGAGTTTATGCCCAGGGTCAAAGACTGTCTGTGATTCAGCTATGACACACCTTCTGTGGCGAGACAATTGCCCTCTCAGGCTGGAGTGGTGGGACAGGTTGCTGCCCACTCCCCCACAGCATGAAAAGCCCTGCTCCAGGGACTCCTGTCTGAGGCAACATACATGAGAGTCCCATGGGAGGGGGGCCCTGGATGTTGGCTTTGGGAGAATGCTCCATCCTGCATATTGATTGGGAGGTGCTGTGGGGTGGGAGAGCCCTGGAACAGGAGATATGGCATGTGGGATCCATTGATCCATGGTCCAAAGGAGCCAGGAAGGCATATAGTGGGTCGTGCTCCAGAGAGCAGCACTGTGGGAGAGGAGAGGGACCAGGATACCCAAGAACTGATGCCAGGGCTGGCATTGACTCACCCTCCTTTCCAGGGCCAACTTGCTACCCCTGGCCACTGGCAGTCATTGGTGTAGGAGCAGAGCCCTGAAGAGGTTCCAGAGTCTTTCTGGAAGGGAGCAGGAGTGCTCTGAATGGTGGTGGTGGTGGCGGTGGCAGGGTGAGGTGGCTCACAAGCCCCCCAGGCCAGGCCACTGCAGGTCTGGGTCCCACTGTGGGGCAGCGGTGCAGCTTCTGTAAGGATAAGCAACATTCCACAGGGTTTCTTTATTATGTAGAAGGAAAATTTGGGAGCCGTTTGCAGGGTGAATAGGTGGTGGCTTGTGGCTATGAGGGTACATGCTATAATGAGCCACTTGGGAGTCTTTGGCAGCCCAGAGAGCCCTGGGAGCTTGTTGAGAGGCATCTCAGAGCCCCGCCTACCTGTTGCACTTGAGCCATTAGGGCAGGCCCCAAGGCCCTACCCCTTCAAGGGCTAACATGTTCTGCTTCCTTCTGACCTAAACCAGGGGGCTTAGATCATAGCTCAAAAGTTAGAAAACTTCTACTGCAGGCTTCTTGAATGCATGTACTTAGCTTTTGACACTTGGGGCAGTCCTTAGTGAGATTTCAGTAAGAACCCTGCCTTGGATTCAGTGTGAGTTTGTTAAACCTGAGATGATTTGGACGAAAGGTTTTGCTTCCGAAGCAACTTGGTTGTGTTCTAAAATTTCTAATCTGCTCTATCAGTGACAGGACTGGGATCTGGGTTTATATCTCTTATGAAAACTATTGTCTACTTCTATTGCTGCATGATTTTTTCTGTAGCTCTGGACAATAAATATATGGGAAGGAACTTAGGTGTTGGGGAATAATATATAAAAACCACAAAGATGTGTAATATAAATGTATAAATATAATTAATATAAATATTTGTGAGGGGGGATACCTTAAAAATGAGATTAAGTATTTAGAAGGTAGGGTTTTTTTGCTTACTCCTTTCTTATCTATTTCATTTAGAAGAAAAAAGAAAGGATGAGCTTTATGTCTTAAAACAGAGCATGTTACATCACAACATTATGATTACCAGGAACTGGCTGTCAGGGAACTTGCACCTTCAGTGGTGACAAATATCAGCATTGACTATGTACCCAGTTTTGTGCTCAGATACCAAAGGGCATAAATAAGGGCTGTGTACACGGACACTGAAGGTTCTTGACATGATTTTGGTTTTAAGGTAGTAGTATATTTAGAAAATGGATATCCAGGGGAACTGACTATTGGGATATCTGGGTTGCACTGTTAACTCAGTCACTAATTTTGTGTGTGAAATTGAGCAATTTATTTAATCCAACTTTAATTTAGTTTGCATTCTGCAGAATAGGTTAATACCCTGGGGTGTTGAGATTTCATTAATATCTGTAAATCCACTTTGAAATCCTAGCATCAATGTGCAAAATAGTATTAGTGGTGGATGATTTATGAACCCACTACTGAGCAGTCATCTCAATTAGGAGAGGTTGTAAAGAGGGGAAAATAATTCTGTGAAATTATTAAGTCAAATTTATTTAACAAGAGATATATAAGAATTTGATACCTGACTGTAATAAATACCCCTGTTCTGTCCTCATTATATAAATAACCATGCAATAAACCACACTAAGATTACATTCATAGTCAAATTTGTACAAAATATGATGAATATAGTTTGGGATTTCTACCTACTGGAAAAACGATTTCTGGCTTCATTTATCTATGGCTATTACAAGTGTGATCTATGACAGATGACATTCTTTCGCACAGGAAAGTAGCTAATTTACTAAAAGTTCCTTAAGGAGAGATGACCATTTATTGGCCAAGTTAATCACTGGAATATTTCAGGATTTTATTCACTTTCCAGATGATGGAATACTGGACAATGAAAAAATGAGACATTTTATGCCTTTTAAGAAACTGGGAATCATCAGGACTTATTTTATACATTCCCATTCCAGGGTTTAGTCACTCATTAAAAGGTATTAATTGCCCCCTCAATGAGCCAGAGCGTACAGAGCATATGCCCAGAAACATATTTTTTTAGCACGCTCTACAAACATCATCTGCATAGGACCTCGCACCTTTTTGTCTGGGAGGGAAGAGAATCCAGGAGAGGTTTTGGTGAGCACAAAGGAGAGACTTTAGAGACCCAGGACTAGACTCACAGGTTAGGGTGTGTAGTACATAGGAGCTGAATATAAAAGTGAATACTAGGTGGCCTGATTCTTTTTTGTTTCTTTCACTCGCGTAAATCAAGAAGAACTCTGAATAAACATATGCCAGTTTGAGAGCAGAAACAAATCCATTGTTGGTTTTAAGACTGATGCAATTTGAAATTAGGAAGTGAAGTTTAAATTAATCCATGTGCAAAAGGCCCACATTAAGGCATATGCACCAGTTAAATCATGATTAATCTTTGAGTTGACCCCTTTTCATTGAGGACTCCTGAAATTCATTTGGTGCTCTCAGCTGCATTTTCTAGCGTCTCTTCTGGCTTTTGGGAAGCATAGTAGTGATGTCCTGATTCCTGGCTGAGTTTGACCTGTTTAGAAAATGCAGTATAAGATGAGGGGAAAGGAGAGCAAAAACGATAACAATCATGAAGGGTGGATAAACATTATGGCTTTTTAAAAATATAAATAGATAAGGGATTAAAAATAGCGTAAGTTGGTTAGTTATTTAGGTATGCATATGTCCAGCTGTAACAACTGCCTGACTTCATTATTGTAGAATCTGTCACCCTTTGACCTTTCTTGTTCTCTGTTTGGGACTTTAATTTAAAATATATGAAAACGAGAAAGGCCTGCTTGAGTTTGTAGTTTGTAATATTGACTATTTGTATTGATTTTTCTATACAAGTGCTGTTGGCAGAGAGTGATGGAGCCCCCTGGGCTGGAAATGAGTTGTTACTGTTTTCTTTACTATCACTGATCTAGAGTGGAAGTCATTGCTCTACCTTAATAAAGGAGAATAGAATTAATTGTATATCTCATTTATTTTCCTTAAGGAAATGTAATGATTGTAGGTTTTTCTCACATCTTATTCATGTAGGACTAATTCAGTTCCTTACCTAAATTTTCTTTTCCTGAACTCAGATATTTTATTACTTGCCTTTTCAGTCTTATGAAAAACCCCAACTAAACTCTCTTTGCTTGGCCAATCCTTATGAAACTGAAATGATTGATAATACAGTATACATTTTTACATTGTTTATAGCATTTGGCATTTGCCTAGTCTCTGCCAGGAGTGTGTCACAGTAATGAACAAGTGATGCTTGAAAGGTCAAAGGCAAAATAAACAATTCAATCTTTTGTGATTTACCCTCCTTGATAAACGTTTTGTTGAACTTTTTTTTTCTGAATACAGGATTTGCTGTGCTATATGATGTATTATTTATGGCATTCCACTTAATGAGGTGAAATACTGTACTTATTTCTGAACAGTGACATTATTAAACCTCCAATAACAGTACTTTCTTCTTACATGCACTTTTCAGTGTTTTTAAAAATATTAGTTCACTGAGTCTTACAATTCAGTTCTGTATGCTAGGTATGCTTTATGCGAACCTCTTTAAAGATGACAAGAATGCCACGCAGAGTACTCAGGGAGTCAGATTTATGCTGTACTACTTGAGGAGGGGCTAGGAGGGTATTAGATCAACTTTGTACCTTTTAGATTCTGGACTGTACCCAGGAACGGAGCACCCAATTGTAATTTAGGTACTGTAGCACACATCATGGTACTCCTTGACTTACTGTAATATGGAGGATGTCATCTGGCTAAGTAGCGCAGCCACGGAGAGAAGGAAAACCATCCTACAACTCATCCTAGTGCCACCCAGATATTATGCGCCACTGCATATGCTTTTAGGTCTTCCCAGGTGATTTGCTTTAGTTCTTTATTTTGTTTTCTAGGTTCGTGACTTTCGTTACTGCCTACCTCAAAGGAACGACACAGCATGGACTACTGGGCTTTCTTTCATCCACAGGAAAGTCTCATGTGCATTTGGGTGCAACAGTGTCCTCTCTCCCTTGGAGAGGATCTGCACTAGGGCTCTGTGAAACAGCACCGCTCCGTTTCACTTTGAGTTTTGAGGTTTCGACAGAACAGCATTCCATTTTGAATTTCATTTCAATTCGAAACAGCTGTTCTGTTTTCGTTTGTCGAAACAGTGAGGCTGTTTTAATGCTGTTTCCATATTTCGCTAAATTGAGCTGGGGAAAGGAAGTCAACCCAGCTAGGCTGGCTCCCCATCCCCAGCACCAGATCAGGCTGGAGCTAGTTCCCTTCCCCTGCACTGTTATTAGCTTCCCACAGCCTGGCAGCAGGAGATAGGGAGAGCCAGAACTGCGCTCCCCACTCCCGCTGAGGGTGCAGCACTGGTTCTCCCCTGTTTCTCAACACCTTGCTGCTGGCTGCTTTGACACTCAAAATATTTTGAAAGTTTTGAAATGTTTCAACTAGCCTCGTTTTGTTTTGGGGCTGTTTCGAAGCCCTTCATTTCAATTCAATTTCACTATTTTGAGCTTGAAATGAGTCAAAACAGTGTCGAATCAAAACAGCCAGTGAGAGCTAGTGAAGGCTAGGGATGTAGTAGTCATGGGGGACCTGAACTTCCTGGACATCTGCTGGGAAGAGCAGTCAGCCAGGTCTGAATGCTCACATAGGTTCTTGGGCAGAGTGCAGGACCTCCATCTAACCCAGGAGGTGCACAGCCCCACCAGGGGGGATGCCTTGTTGGACCTAGTGCTGGCCACGGGTGATGACCTGGTGAGGGGGCTGTGGGTGCTCGACCACCTGGGCGACAGCGATCATCG
>NW_017728914.1:15339688-15343158 GCF_001723895.1 Crocodylus porosus
CCAGAAGAGAAGGCTGAGGGGCGATCTTGTGGCCTGTTATAAACTAGTCAGGGGGGATCAGCAGGCATTGGGGAAGTCACTGTTTCCCCGAGCACTGCCAGGAGTGACCAGGAATAATGGTCACAAGCTGGCAGAGGGTAGGTTTACGTTAGATATCAGAAGGCGCTACTTCACAGTCAGGGCGGCTAGGGTCTGGAACCAGCTTCCAAGAGAAGTGGTGCAGGCTCCTACCCTGAGGGTGTTTAAGAGGAGGTTAGATGAACATCTAGCTGGGGTCATTTGACCTCAGTACTCTTTCCTGCCATGTCAGGGGGTTGGACTAGATGATCTGCTCAGGTCCCTTCCGACCCTACAAACTATGAAACTATGAAACCATGAAATTTCACAGAGCCCTAGTCTGCACATCCCTTGTGCAGAAAAACCGCACATAAAAAAACAAACAAACCCTTCTCAGGCCCTTGTCCCCTTGTCATGCAGAGTTAAATGAGCAACTTGGTCTTTATCCCTTTTTCTTCTTTGGGAAGGGTCTCTTGCTCTGAGGCCCACTTCTCTTTTTTTGTCCACTCAGGCTGCATAAAACAGTAGAAAGGGAAAAAACAACTTAAAGTATCGACTTAATCTCAAGGGCTTGGCTGTTTGTCTCAGGCCAGTCCATCTCTGGCAGGGTTCCCTGCCCCGCCGTGCTACTCTTCTTTGTGGAGTTCTTGCAGCTGGGTCTCCTGGCTAAATGGAGCTTTCATAGCTCTATTGCCAACTCCCTGTCAGCTCTTCAGGCCCCACCAGATGTTCCCAGGCCCAGGATGCTACGCCTCACTCTCCGGCTCCTCTCTCGGCTTCCTTCTTCTTCCTCTCTTCTGGGGCTTCTCTAGCTATATGGAGTGGCTGCTCTGAAACCATGGCTTCCGGGGCACTTCACACTTACTTTTTTCCAACATTTCACCTCCAGTCATGGGATCTCTGGTATCTTTCCTTTCTATTTCACAACCCTTTAAAAATAATAATAATGCTAGAAAGCATGCACCCCAACCCCCTCCCCGCCAATTTTCTGGTAAAAGACTTTTGAAATAAATTATCTAGTTTTACCAGACACATTCTATTCTTAGTGGGTTCTTTTTATAGCTGGATTGTTTGATTCCTATTTTTTTTTTCAGTGTAAATTGTAAGTTTTCTTTTTGGGATACATTTAGTATTCAGAGTGGTTGGGATAAGGTGAGTATTTTACCTTGAGCATCAAGCTCTAAGCAATGTACTAAGCAATGTTGTCTTCTTTGTCCAGTGCCACGCAGACAAAGGTTTCAGTCTGACCGAACTGGAACATAGCTGGTTGTTTATATTAAATTGTTAGTCACTTAATATTTTTCTGAAGTGCTAGATATTAGGACCCAACTATTTTATAGTATTGGGAAGCTGAAAGCTTACTTTTATTTCTGAAGGACACATTTTAAAAAATGTGTCAAACTATTTGGACGTAATTTCAGTATTTGTCTACCTATCATTTTTTATGGCTTTGTAAGTACAACAAAATGGTTTATATATTGTTGTTATGCCGGTGTAGAACAAAGATGTCAGAAAATGAAAATGGATTGGAGCTTTAGTCACTCAGCGGACTGCTCAAAAGCAGTTGTTTAATGGAAATGATACTCTAGCAATGGAATAGAATTTCACTCAAACGTGGCTTGTAGATATTTGAATGTGCTTTCTTAATGGTAGAATCTTGCAGAGGACTTACTGGTCTACTGTTGGAATAGAAACAGCAGGGGTCAATACTATTGCAACTACCCCCCAATCCAGCATTTAAATGACTAAGAGGTCATTTAAAGGAGGAATTGAACAACCTTGGTATTGTCTCACAGGCAAAGGAAATTTTAATAACTGGTGAGTAGGAATGGCTATTCTTTTGTTCCTATCTAAAACATTACCAACTTTCCTAATATAAAACATCTTAGGTAACACATTTTAATTATCAAGTTTTAAAGTACTACATGGGGTCTGTATTTATTTCAGAGCTAACTTGGGCTATGTACACTCAACCTTCTCTTCCCTTACTAGTGTAGCATGAATGAGAACAGTCATGCTGTAAATTAACCCTGATGCGACTTTGTCCATGTTTGCTCTATATGCATTCAGTAAGTATTAAATTTTATGGGCTCTGTTTTTAGCTCTTCATACAGTAGTAAGCTGAAAGCTCAGTCACTCTATTAATTCTTTACCAGTGAATTGTGGGAGAACTTCTAAGTCTTTTCTGAGGGCATAGGAAGAATTGTAAGAAGGAATTGGAGAATTAGTAGTGTACTTGGTAGCAGTGTTGGTCTGAGACAGGAAGACGTACAAAAAACTAGAACTCTTGGTTCCAAAAGGATACCTTTTATTAGACCAACTGGGAAATTGCAAGAAAATTGTCCTTTTCTGCAAGCTTTTGGGATCAAAGTCCCTTCATCAGGTTCTGGGAAAAGTATAGATGGTACAAGATGGTAAAAAGTCCCTATAGGTAGTTAATAAACTTCATTTTTGCACAGAAGGAGCTGAAGATGGAAGGCTGTTTCCCTCTGGGTCCATGAGAGTGTCTTTGTGAGCTGTGCTGAGTAGCTCTTTGATGTGTAGATCAGGTAGAATTCCTTCCCTGGTGGGACCAACATGGCTACCAAGTACACTCCTGAAACATGGAAGATACTGAATTTTAGCTGATTATGGATTTTGAACTTCATTGCAGAACAACAAGAAAGACTTTTTGCCTGCCATCTGACAAGGAAGAAATATATACTATATTATATTTTTAAAATGTATTATCTTGAAGAACTGGATGTAAACATTTTTAGTATTATGATACTGTAAAATATGCTAGCTTTATTAGAAATGTGTTGTGATCAATTCATAAAAATTGTGTCATTTTATTCTTGGTTTTACAGAATTCCTTAGATATTTAATTCCTTAGATATCTCTTTAGAGCTGGTCAGGAATTTATTTTCGTATATCAGGATTTATTTTATTTTATTGAGGGTGGGGAGGTGTTACCTGTCAGCTCCATGTTCTTGGGGAACCCTGACACAGGACACAGACTGTCTGACTCACAAAGAATTGCCCCCCCCCCAACAGAAGCTGATTAAGATGCAGTGAGAGACACACCTAAAACCCTCCAGATAAGGGTGACAAAAGTGAAACAACTGCCGTAGGTCTCATTTGCATCTGAGATGGGAACAGATGACCATTCATTTACATGAGAGATGGAGAACAGAAAACCTGAAACAGAGACTGCAGTGAATTCTGAGATCAGCAAAGCAGGGAAGCATTGCATGATGGGAAGCTGTGTTCCAAATGCTAATCAACCCCCACACCCAGCTCAGCATTTATCAGACCAGTTCTAATCTGGATTTACAAAGGACTTTTCCTCCCCCCCGCCCCCACACACCTCTAAGCAAAAGTAAGTTTATTGGGCATCTCAGGCCGTACATTCCCCGGTCCCACTATGGGAG
>NW_017728914.1:15343258-15353072 GCF_001723895.1 Crocodylus porosus
TGAGGGTGTCAGCCTGTCCATGCTGATCAACCCGGCCAGGTCAGGTGTGTCACGTTAATCTGTGTGTGTTTGTGTGTATGACTGATTTGGGGACTGGAGGAACCCAGCCCTACTGAACTGAGTCCTGCAAGATAGCTCCGTTGGGGGTGAGGGCTTGCAGAAGGGAGAGATACAGCTCCATATAGCACACCCCAAAGTAGCGGGCAAATCTGGTAACAGAGGAGGGGGTTGGAATTGAGATTGGAAAAAAAACCCAAACCAAGAAGAAAGGTTCAAGTCTTTCAGTAAGTGAAACCTGAAAAAAAGCTGTATTCTGTCAATAAAATGTTTGATTTTGCCATTTAAAAAATAAGCTGTTTTGTTTGGGGCTCTTTTATCACTAATTTGCTGTAATTTAGTGTTTTTTTCTTGGTTTTACTTATAGTTTGCTTATCAAAATACAAAGTTGTTTCATGCCAAAAAAAAGCTTTTTGTTTCCAATATGCAGAAACAGGATGTTTTGATTATTTTGAAAAAAATATTCAGCCTGAGAAATCTGTCAAAACCAGCCGTTCCAGTTTTAGTTTTGATGAATCAGCGTTCCTAAACTGCTCTACCTTCTGTATATGCTAACTTTTTGCTGTGTATGTCAAATCTAAAGGCTTTGCTGACTTGGTTATTTTACGTCATTTTAAATGCATTTCATAATTCCTAGAAATGGTGTTAGTGTTAAAAATTAATTAAAATTACCACTTACTCTAGGCATTCTAATTATAAATTGACATTGGATATTGTTTCAGAATGCATGTTCTTTAAGTTACTTACTCCAATGTCATTATGTGACCCTTGGCCACTAACCACTATATATTTCCTACCTACTTTCTGGCCTCATTCCATGTTTCCCTGTAGATAAAAAGATCAGTATCTATCATTGGTCCCTTAAAATCAGTTTGTAATATGAGATGAGCACAAAAGAGAAAACATATGTAAAGGAAAACATGCTGAATATTTAACTCAATCACTTTGCTTTGTCAGAGCTGGTAGAGGTTGCCTTATAAAAGAAACGTTAAAATATTATTTGCATTTAGGAATATGAGTTAAAAGTTAAATGAGTTAGCAGGCCAAATTGATGCATCTCTGGTGCATCTTCATGAAAGGAGTACAGTTACACCAGGAATATTTTTGGCTCAGTGAACACACACATTTTGTTAATGTCTTTCGCTGCAATAGCAATACTGGATCGGGCACTTAAAATTTGGATCTGTCTGTCCAGTGAGATTACATGTATTTAAGTGTTAATTTTGCAAGGTGATAGGTGTCAACAACTCCCAATTAGTGGGAGATAATAGTAATCTGGTGTCAGAGCTTCAGAGGCATGCTCAGTTTCTTAGAGGATCACGTCCAAGGCATTCCTTATCTCTTAAGTAATGAATGTTACAAAAATTCATATTCCATAACATAATTGGCTATTGTAAATACTGATCAATTATACACTTTTTTTTAACAGACAGTTCTCATAAAAGATTGTCATATGCTGCCAAAGAAGGTAATGTGGAAGGAGAGAGAAGAATATAGTGAAAATAATAGATAACACATTTTGTGTTCTCACATATGGTTATACAACTGTTTTGGTGGAGAATGAATCCCTTAAGAAGCTTTCTCTCCACCAGGATCACTTAACATGAAGGTTAAAAGAAATATAGGTCTTTGCTGAAAAAATAGCAAAAGGTTAAAAACAAAAACCCTAACATTCCCTGTTTTCAACAGTATAAACATTTAGGAAACTGAAGACTTCAGAGGAATGTTGAAACCAATGAAGAGGAATGCAGAGGAACTGCATGTCAGCATGTTTCTATAGACCACTTGGAAAAAAGAGAAAGGAGGGGGGGGAAGAAAGAGAATCAATTCTTGGCTTTTAATTATTGAGCAAAACTGCCAGTGTCAGAAAACCTCAATACTCCTTCATCTACATACAGAAGCTCCTCATTAAGCTATCTTCTTTAGTGTCATGAGCCACACACACCTTGGAGGCAGAACACAGAAAATTTCCTGCTGATCACTGAATTTTACTGCACGGTTGCTGAAAATTATATTAATTAAAACAGCAATATTGAACATCTGAATTCATTTAAACTTTATTGATACTTTTTTTTTAACCTACTGACTTAGCATGGCCTTGTCATACAGTCCGATGATATATTTTTTCTTTTTTCTATTTTTTTTTAAATTTAGAGTGCAATAAAAAAATATTCACTCTTGGTCTAACTGATCTTTCAGTGAGTCCCATTAACTGCATTAGGGACTTAATTAGGACAATTCCAAGAGCTTTTAGAGATTTGCAGACACTAGGTGGGGTTGGGCGGCAAACCAATACCTAGTGGTAAAGCTCCACAAGTCCACAATACTGCAATTTTTTGATTGAATTTGATGAAACTCTCTTAATTAACTTAATGTAGGTCTCAGATTTTGCAAGAGAGAAAGTCTACAAATACAACACATGGATTGTGGAGAAAGACAAGAGTTGCATCTTCAGGAAGATTTATTACAAATGTTGAATGTTTCAGCTGTCAACAAGAGCAGTCTGTCTGTACTTTTGCTAATAATCTAACTTGGGTGGGTGAGGGGGCACCAGAGCTGGGTGCCATTTAGAGGGGGAACTAGCAGTACCCCACTTCTGATGCTCCAAAGAATCTCTGCCCAGGGTGCCAAAATTACTAGTTACACCTCTGACTTCAGCAATTAACATTCATGTGGTAGGAAAGGTAACACACTTCTATTATATAAGCTACTACAGGCAAGTGAAGCCAATTGGGTTGGTCACCTATTTTTTGTATGTCTAATGTTCTTTTGCAGAGAGAAGTTTTTCTAAAGAATCATTATGGAGTGGAAACAAAGCAGTGTCTTGGAGAGAGACTTTTTTTTAGTTCAAGCAATCATTATGAATATGTTATTACAAAAAATTAAACATTGCATTTCCAGGAGTAGGATATCCATGAATGAAATCAAATACAATATTTTTATTGGGTTTTTTTTTGTCTTTTTAGATTGGTTTGGAGTAAAAGGATGAAGTCTAAGTATTATCCATCAATTAATTTCAAGTAGATGTGTTCAGTGTCACAATGAGCACAAAACAGAAAATAATATATTGGTAAGCTGAAGTGATGGCTTAGAATATTTTTTGTGAGCTTTCAAAATGTAGGAGGTTACTTTAACTGAGAAATAGAATTAGGTGCCAAGGAAAAAAGGGAGGCACAAAAAAGAGGCACAGATGAATGAAATGTTTAAGAAAAGAAACAAGCCATGGTAATTTAGAGGATTTATGGCCTAATGAGCTTCTAGCTAGACATTCTTGCTTGAAAATATTCTAGCATGCAAAGAGCCAGAGAAAACAATTTTTTGGTTGAAAACAAAATATATTTATTTATATATTTATAGAAAAGAATCTTAGAAAAGAGAGGTAAAGAACAGTCACTTTGTAATAATTTAGGCTTCAAATTTTAGAGAGTATACGTCAGGAGCTGACATTAGAAATGTCCATTGGTATTCAAGATGGTAAAATGTATAAGTTCATTGATTACAGGTTCACAATTTTCTAGCACTCAGTTCCTTCCTGCAGTTCTCCACCTCTTTAATTCTAAAGAGGTAATGTGATTTAAAAAAAAAAATTATTTCGTATATGCAGTTTTATAGTGATTTCATTGCCAGTGTCAAGAGCTTGAAGGCCACCAGGTAGCACTGTGAATGAACACGAGGTAACAATGTGGGACATAGTTTCATAGTTGTTAGAGTTAGAAAGCACCTCAATAGATCATTGAGTCTGAACCCCTGACTTGGGCAGGAAAGAGCGCTGGGGTCATATGACCTCAGCCAGGTGCTTATCCAGTCTCCTCTTAAAGACCCCCAACATAGGAGAGAGCACCACCACCCCTGGAAGCCCATTCCAGATTCTGGCAAGCCATTTTCAGTGAAGGTGGTTAAGGCTACAACTACAAGTGCTCTCGCTGTGTGGGATCTCACTTGGTCTGGGCTTAGAGCAAACCATTACTGGAGAGAGACTAGTTCTGGAACAAATTTCAAGTGGCTTGTAGTGGACACTTATGAGGAAGATTGATCGGTAACTTGCTGCTGATAGTGGGTCTTTGCCAGGCTTGGGTAGGCCAATGATTTTTGCTCACTGCCATGCTGATGGAATTCATCATTCATGCATTATATGATTGATGAAGAGTAGAAGCCAATTACAAGCTCATAGCCAGTTGCAGTACCAGATTTTAATTTTCATAGCACAGAGTTGAATTATTGGTGAAAAGGTTTGTGCAAGATCTGGGTTCTGAACATTTCAATGCAAATGCTTTGCTCCCACCTTTTCTTGGAGGTAGCATGGTTAAGTAAACCTTAAAAAATGTGTTAGTTGTTTTTTCTAAGTATTTAATTATCAATAATTATTAATTATCATAATTCTGTGCTGAGAAAAAATCCTTTGAAATTTCAGTGGTTTAATTTAAAAAATATTTTGATTAAATGCTTACTGAAAAATTTAAAAGAAAAAAAAGCAATGATTTATTATATAATTTTATCATTTGTAACTGGATGTAATATTAGGACCAGATAAAAGCACATGTAGAAAATTGTATATTACTACTATCAGTGGTTAGATACTACAAAGATCGGTGTTCAAGAAAAAGTAGGAGATAGAAAAATACCTTGTGAGTTGCACAGAATAATTTTTTTGCAATAGTAAAAATAGTGAAAATGAGTACTAGTCAACTGACAATATTGTGCCATTTATAACATTATGGATAAGTACAGTCAAAAAGCCTGAGGTTTAATTGAGTCTCGCCTGAATTCAATCAAGCCTGAATTGAATTAACGTGAGTCTTCTCGGGTTAGTCTAAACTGCATAGATTGAAACAATAAGCAAGTGAACAGACATTCACTTTTGCTTCCGGAAATGTAGCCAGATGCCTGCAGTGGCCCAAGCCAGAAGCTGGGCAGCACTACAGCATGCCTCCCTGCTTGCCTGGAGCAGACAGTTTGGGCCAAGGCTAGCCCACCTATCCTGTGAGGGGGGCTTGCGGGGGAGGTGCAAAGCATCCTGGGATGCTGGGGGATTGAGTGAACTTGAATCTGGAGGGGATCTGGGACAGAAGTTCAGTAAACTGATTTAACGTAAATCAGTTAAATGTAATACTACATCCATCCAGGTTTATCTTAAACCAGTTTCAGCCATTTTGAAAATGGTTTATGTGCCCTGAATTTCTGGGCTAGTGAGAGAAATTACACATAAACCAGTATAAATGATCAGAAATCAGGCCAAATCTGTAACACAAAAGAGGTTTAGTCTAAAATTGAATTTCTGATAAAAGAGAGAGCATGTATGAGAGAAAGGAAAAGTCAGAGTAATAGCCAGTATTCTGCTAATCAAGGCATTGAAATCACAGCTTTAAATGGGAAGATGAGAAACTTGAATCTCATCCCGTCACAATCCTTATTAATCTGGCTATTATGGTGTAAATCTATTTTTTGTGGTAAATAAATAAAATTGAATTGCATTTCTGAGGAAAAGGAGGAAGGAGAGCACCAGAGTGTAGACCCTGGACTTCAGAACTCAGGCAAATAACCCAACCACAGGTGTATTATGGATCTTTTTAATATTCTTTGGGAGAATTAGATAAATAATCAGGTGTTAAAATGCTCACATTTGCTTGCAAAAACTTCACCCCCCCAAAAATTTGAGCCCCTTGAAGTGTGGGGCCCAAGGTGATCACCTGGTTTCCCCTTCCATAAGGTACTGGTCCAGGAGAGCAGGATGTACTTTAAAGAAGCCTTACTGAGAAGGTAAAAATGATCCCAATGTGGAGGGAGAATAGCATATATGGCAGGTGACCAGCTTGGCTTACCAGAGAACTGTTTGATGAGCTAAAACACAAAAAGGAAGATTACAAGAAGTGGACATTTGGATAGATGATAGGCTTTTTATACAGTCTCCCACAGCACTCTCACAAGCAAGCTAAGGAAGTATGGGTTAGATGAATGGATTATAAGGTGGATAGAAAACTGTCTGGATCATCAGGGTCAGAGGGTAGTAGTCAAGAGCTTGAGGTCTCCTTGGCAGCCAGTAACAAAAGGAGTGTCCGTCATGACACAGGGTCCCCAGAGATGGCTGTGATGCCCCAAGGGCTCCGTGACCATGTCAGTTCCACCCGGTGGGCATGTTCTTTTCTCACCTGCCATGTCTTGCTGGTATAACTAATAAATGAGGAGGTTGCCCATGAGTGTTTGTTCAGTCACAGTCCTGATGAACCCCACTGAACTCTACAGGTTCTTGGGCCCCTTGTTGGGTTCTGCTCTGAGTAAATGCCTCATGGGACACCTTAGGCCTTATGGGCTGGATGTGTGGCTCTAAAACCTCCCCTTTATCACTCCCCATGCCTCACAGGTGGTATTTAAACTTTGTCCCTTTGGATGAGGCCTCAGTCTAGCCCGGCCTCCTGTCATCACTGGGCCCTTGGCCCATGTAGCTGTGCCCTCTCTGGCTGGGCTCCCTGCAGCCCTGTCTCTGTGCCCTTTCCAGTGCTAGGCTCTCTGCAGTCCTGTCTCTGCTATGCCCTCACTGGTGCTGGGGCTCTACATGGTAGTGTGTCCCAATGAAACCTCCTCCTTCTCAGTTAGCCTCATCCTGGTTCCCCAGTTTAAATAACAAGGTAAATAAAAGCCCCTGGACAACAACATAACAGTAACAATGACACTGGAGGCCACACTCTGCCCCTCTAAGAAGGTAAGCTTTTCCCTGAGGGATGTGTGCCTCCTAGCCCCAGGTACTTTAGGAGCAACTAGAGCCCATCAGCAGCAGAACAAGCAACCCAGCATCTCCAAGTAGCTTTTTCTGTAAGAGCTCCTTCCCCTTGGCTGCTGCCAGAGAACTAACCCCTGCCAGCCCTGGGACTTATATGTACCCAGGGCCCGGTCTCCTTCCAGTCAGCTGACCAGGTGAAGGTGCCAGCTGGTTTCCTCATTAGCCTGCTGCCCAGACAACCTGCAGCTGTGGAGCACTGCCTAGCTCTCAAAACTCTCTAGTTTGACTGCTTCTGCTCTTAAAGGAGCAGGGACACCTTAGTGCCCCTGCAGCAGTGCCCCAGGGGTCGGTCCTGGTGAAGAGATGAAACTCTCTTAATTAACTTAATCAAATATCTTCACTAATTTGAATTTGGAGTCAGGAATTTGCAAAAATGAGGGTGGTTAATCCTCAAAACCCCAAATCAAAAAATTGCAGTATTGCGGACTTGTGGAGCTTTACCACTAGGTATTGGTTTGCCGCCCAACCCCACCTAGTGTCTGCAAATTGCATACGCACAACAGACTCAGGTTAGTTTCAAACAACAGGACTATATTATGATAAAATAGTTAAATGTAGAACAGGTAACAAGACTGTAATAGATGACAAATAGGCAATATAAAACAAGGGTGTGTGAGAAGCAGCAAATCGAAAGCAAAAGCAGCTCTCACCACACCATGGCAGACTGCTGTGTACTTCACAGAGGCTGACAGTCCACTGGAGCCCTCATACCCTCTCTCTTATGGAGCTGTGCAGGCTGTTCCCCTCAGGGCACTGAGCCCTCCATGCAGCAAGGGGTGGGGGTACGTTACCCTCTAGAGATGATTGCTTCTGGCTGGTTACCTGGGCTGAAGTCCAAATGATTACCAGTACACTCTCCTCAGAGCTGTGCTCAAACAGCCAGGGAACAAATCACTTTACACTAACAATCAACAACTGACACCCACCACATACATCAAACACTTCTCACATTTCTGGCACTTTCACACTGCCTTGGTCACACAGCTCCACAATTACATGCCATTTCACAGGTGTGTACTCCTTTTATTCTTACTGGTCACCCCACTTCTGCCAATTACTCAGTTGACCAATCATCCAGGAAGAAAGCACTGTCACTCAAAAATCAATCATAGCACTACCCAAATGGATGATGATTTACCTCAGAAGGTGAGAGACCCCCCCTTCACAACAATGCATGCCACTGCTCAGTCCTACACTGCGCTTGCTCATGTCAGATAGGCTATGACCAGGGATCCTGGTTTTCTCTGATTAAAAAATAATCCCCAATTTTCAGTATAAAAAATATAATCCCAAATCCACACTTTTCCTCCTGCCCTCCCCCCATTGCAGCATTCACAAGCTGTGCATGGTACCTGTGCCTGAGGTATGTAGAAAAAACATTTAAAGTTGTGTCTATGGTGGAATTGCTGATCCTCCAAATCAGCATCAAATCTTCAGATTCAGATTTGGCCAAATCGAATTGGGACAGTGATCCGAATCAATGAATCGAATCACTGGCCCCAATTCAGGCCGAATCTGAATCAAATGACCTGTTTCAGACACCCCTACCTCCTGAGGTCCCTTCCAGCCCTAATTTTCTTTGATTCTATGGAAGATAGAAATTGATTTGTAAATACTAAAAAAATTCACATACCAAAATAGTTGTTTTCCCTTTTTACAATGAAATTTAACCATCAGAAAGTATTCCTCAGTTTGGGTGAATCTTGTTGGCTGTGTCTACATAGAACTGTTTCTTATCATCTTTCATAGTTGAATTATCACTGTTATACACCACAGGTTATAGGAACTGGAGAGAAGCATATGCCTACTGGATAGGATGCTACAGGGTACAGTCATTGATCTAACTTACTGATGTGCTCAGATACATCAACGGTGATGTTTTTAGATCATTTATTTTAATTTATGCTTATCAGGATAATATGGGTGGATATTATCACTCATATACATTTCTTTGAGGATTCTGGTGTGATAAATATTTCTATATGCATCAGTATTCCTTGTCTGATTTAAGGACTAAAACACAACAATAATTTTTGGACCCAAAATGTATTTATACAGACATTTCTGTGGGATTAGTACTGTTTTGCTCTTCTGACCAGGTAAGACCATCCTCTAAGGCTCAATGAAGATTGATTTCTGGTATCCCCAAGGTGTCAGCTATAAAACATTTTAAAATGGTATTTTCCTGATTTATATACATTGTGAACTGAGGCCTAATTTGTATTCAAGAATGAATATAAAATGTCCCTTGATATTTGTTTCTGTGAATATTCAAAAGCATTCCTATGAATTTATAATTGGAGACCAAATAAGATACACAGTAAGTGTTATTTGAAAATGAATCCAGGGAAGAGAAGAAAATGCTTTCTAGTCATGCATGAAACATTGGACTTAGATCCCTGTTTTAATCTTGGTTTTGTGACTCTCTTGGAAGATCCAATGATTGTATTTGGGAAACTCATTGCATCTTTCCATGTACAATGTTCTGTACCTGGTTATACCATGTAAGGTTTTGTTTACCTTGGGTATTTGCCCTGAGTACAGATATTATTGCAGAGCAACAGGTGTAGCAGCTTCAGTGATGATCTCTAATGAAGAGACCCAAAGCTGTTGCAAGCTGCTGATTTGCACAGGAGATACTGTAGCTTATATCAGTGTTACCTGTCTAACATTGTGGTTTGTATTGATGTAGATACCCAGGGGGCTTAAGTCTCAATATAGACAAGGCTACACTCAGCAGTCACTCACAATTTACCCCAATATGTCAGAGAATAGATTTTTAGATTTCAGTACCACAGTAAGTTCCATCTTTTTCTTATGCATCTGGTCAATTTTATATAAACTAATCAGTGAAGAGGGTTTGAACAATGCTTTGAAGATTTAAACTACTACTAAGCTTACTAAGCTTCCAGAACCATGTTGCGGAATGCCGGGCTAGCGATTCTGGCACCGCTTGGGGAGCCGTGGGCTTTACGGAGCGGG
>NW_017728914.1:15353698-15413545 GCF_001723895.1 Crocodylus porosus
GACTGCCTCTGTGACACTAACTATGATATAAGCTAAGCATACAGAGATAGGATAGTTTTCTTTTACATAATAGTTACTAGGTAGATTTTCTACATAAGTTTCGTTTCTGCAGGAATGACACTTATAGATAAGAAATTAAACTTACAAAATACACATGTGCAGCTTAATACAAGCGTGGGAAAATATAAAGCTTTCATTTTGATTAGAAGCCAAAACTACAAGGTTGCATAAATGTAAGAGTGCCGCGCGGCAGTTATATAGAAATAAAATAAGACGTTTACAACCCAAAGGGAACCTATACACATGCCCAACGCCTGCTCCAATGCATTCTAATTAGAACACGTTGAGCAGACTCAATTAATCAAGTCTATTGGAGTCTATTAATTGAGTCTGCATTTCAGCAGCCTCAGCATAATGTGTATTCAGCATCCCTGCATTTCAAAATGGCAGTGGGGGTGTTTTAACTAAAGCTTGTTGAATGAGGTTTGGTTAAAGCTCCCTTGCTGCCACTTTGAAGTACAGGATGCAGAATGCATGAAATACTGCGCACATTTTAATTAGAACAGCTCCAGAGAGATGATCTAATTAATGCCCTCCCCGGCCACCTTGGAGCACATGTAAAGACAGCCAAAGTGCACATACAGGCTACCATGAACTTTTCCCTTCACTTGTAAGAGTTCACTGAAGGGAAAGCAGAAGCAGTTTGTGTAAACTCCATAAAGCTTTGAACCAAACCTGGAAGTCACAGAATCATAGGACATCTTTACATTTTCTCAGGGAGGGAGAGGGGGCTGCTTAATCAAGTCTGCTTCAATGTACTACAATTACGGAGTGTCAGCACAGGCATTTTGCACATCTACAGGAACCCACAGAAGTGATCTAAGTCCAAGTGAGCTAATGAACTTTTGTTCTTTATTTTTATTTCCATACATTCAAATAAATACTTCAAGCACAGAGACGGGACAGGAATGCTTACTTGGGGCATGGCAGGAGGTATGGTTTTGTGGATTGTGCATTAGATCCCATCATACCTTTACCTGTATGTGTAGAGGGACCCTTATTAAAATGTGTAAGATGCAAGTATTGATGTGGAAACTTATATCCAATTAATAGATAATGATTGTTAGTGTGATGTAATAGAAATCAACTGTTTTTGAGTGTCTATGGAAATATTATAGATATGAAAAAAACCTATCCCTTTATTTACCCTAGGTTGGTATGCCATAGGAATTTCTTGCCATACCATGACTCTTAAGAAGTAACAACGTTGTCATTATACAAGGAAGAGCTCAGCAAACTGAAAGGTCAGGAACTTCGGACTTCTTATTTCATCTTCATGTTAATGGTTTTTCCTCTGACAGGAAAGATGTATATTGGCTACCTGTCTTATATTGCTCTTTGATATGTTATTAGAGGGCTGTGCCTTTCAGAAAACAGTTTAGCAAGTTGATTGAGGAGTTGGCAGCTGGTGCCACATACCAGCCGTAAGTCAGAGAACACAGTAAATTTGTAACTCTATGTTGCTGTATTTCCTTTCACTTCTTCATGTCATTTTGGATCATAATTTGGCAAGGGAGATAAAAATGTTGAAACATAACAGGGAAAAAGATATCTGGCTTAACATACCTGACCTATTTTATCTAGATCCTACATTTCTTTCTCCCTCTTTCATTACCAGATTTATTTTCTTCTTACTATGAAAAATAAGAAAATTACACACACTTTGGCCATAGTTATTGTTTTTGCCTTTAGCATCCTTTTTGGAAGCTTGTTTTTTCTTCTTAAGAAATAATTGTATGATCAAGAAACCTAAGTCGGTTTCTTGATCATAATATAGAGGGATAATTTAGTTCTTGGATACATTTAAGAATCTAAAAGTGTTTTAAATATGTACTTATTTAAGTTGCACAATCCTTATGCAACATGAAGTATTTGCTCACATACCATATATGTCTTTACTCCAAAAATTAGCCTTCCAAAATTGGGCTGAATGTCTTGAACAGGGATGCTGATTTCTGTGCCAGAATAGAAGCATGGGGACACTCTAAAGGCTACTGAGGGCTTTGTTTCTCTCCCTTCTGTCTGGTCAGCATTCAGGAGGGACGTCCAGTGGTAACCATCTCATAGCTGCTGACAAATTGGCAGCAGCTCTTGCCTGAGCAGCAGAGGCCTAACAATGCAGCCAGGTGTCTGGGCCAGCTCAAACATATGGGGCAGTGCCAACTTCCAGCTGCCACTGTGCCATCAGTGCAATCTTGCCCCACCTCCAAGTCAGTGACCAGGGTGCCCTATGCTAGTTATGCTATTGCTGAGCAGACAAAAGCTTCTTCCAATTCAACAGAGGCTGTTAATACTGTAATTTTTGTCTGAAGCACCCAGTGAGATGGCTGAGGGTAAGTGAGATTCTGCATGGGATCAGCTTTGAGCCATGACTATGGGAATATCCTTTTTTCTTCATTCTGCCTTCTCAAAACCAGGGGCATGGCTTATGTTCAGGCATGTGATATATAAGAAAATATGGTTAAAATCGTGATACGCTTTCAGAGGCACAGGAGGGCTAAGTGATTTGCCCAAAGTCACCTTTATAAAAGTGGTCACAGTAATACCTAAAAGCTCAATAGCAAGAAAATAATCTCATTATTTTTATAGGGCATCATTTGTTAATTTTGGGGAAGTCTAACTCTAAGGGCTTTTCTATACATAGTTACTGAAAAAGTAGAAGTATTTCAGTTTTAGGGAGGTGATTTTTTCAAAAGACCAAAAAACTGGTATGAGTATAACCCCAGCATGGATGCAGTTATGCTGATATCAAGTTATTTTATCCAGCAGAGACTATTCCATTTTCTTATGTCAAAGTATTTTTACTTTTACAGTGATATATTTACAGCCACACTAACCTACACTTACCTACACTTGCACTTACCTACACCAGTGCAATTAAAATGGTACAATTCTTCATGGTAGCCAGACATTTAAAAAAAGTACCAATAGAATTGGTACCAGCTCACATACCTCTCCATTTAAGTTCCAGGTTTTAGCAAGTTTAGTTTCATATCCCTGTGAAACGAAGTTTTACCAGGCACAGTGTATTAGGTAGCTAGGAAGGCCCATCTGAAACAACCAAGGGTTAAGGCACCCTAGTTTCTTAACCAAAGGCACACAAACATGTCAGAAGTTACTGGGCTTGCATCTGACTATCTTTGACTCCCCAGCCAGAATGACCAGCTATTTCCAGCTGGGTCTGCTAGGGATGACCTTTGGCATGAGTCCAGAACTAGGCTTGTATACTTGCCTCCAGAGTCATAGCAAAACCCCTTAACCACTCTGCCAGTAAGCCCCTCATATGTGGGTGATAACTAGAAAATGCTTCAGATTAGTATTGTATCGTCTGTGTGGTCCTGCATCTGCTAATGCAAGTAAATATTCTTTGTCCTTTTTCCTATTACTTTGAGATGGGCCAGTGCTTTTAGTGATTTCTTTCTACACTAAACCTGCAAATCCTTTTCCTGATCAGTGTGCTGTATAATTGTCCCATTTAACATACTTTCCCTGGCTTAGTTCCTTGCTTCCAGACTAATTATTTTGCAATTGTCTGTGTTGAACTGCTTTTGCCATCTGTTGAAGCAATCACTTAAATGATTCAAATCCCTTTAAATCTGCTTTCATTGTTGCTTATTATTTGTTCTGCTTCAGATTTCAGTATCATTGGCAAACTTTGAGACCTTGCTTGTACTACCAGTGTTTGTATTCTTTACCTGCAGTCTATTGTGAAGGGGATACTGGGAAGTCAAAACGAAGTTTACTTTTCGTGTCCTATGCTTGCATATAAATATTAAAGTTGCCACATTTTCACTGAAAATGATCAGATAATTGAAATGGATGATACTTATACAAATTAACTTTGAAAATAGCCAATGAGACAAAGTAAGTTCATCCAAATAACGTTTGCCTTGTATTGGATTCCTAGAAAATTAAGCTTCAGTGGGTGTATCTACATATGTGCTTTAATGAACAGTAACTTATTTTACTGTGCAAAAAGCATCATGTAAAAATCTGTGCAATTATGCTAATGCACAGTAAAATAGGCTACTGTGCATTAAACGTCACTTAAAAAATGTGCACATTTGTTATTGCACATTAAGGCAGCCTAATGTGCCTTTCTTTAGTACCTCATAGTGGAGGTACTAAATTTAATGCACATTAGAAAAAGCACCTTAATGCACATGTAGATGAACCCAGGTGCTCCCTTTTCCCATTAATTTTGATTTTACTTGTGTAATTTCTTTTTGAATTCTGTGGCTCCATTCACCTCAGTGAGAGAGTCATTTTAAAATGTAGCTTGGACAATAAACTTTAGGACGATGGAAACTATGAAGGAAGAAGCTAAAATATGACTTGATAAGAATGCTATCCTATATCAATATTGAGGAGGGGAGGGAAGAGGGAGCATTAGTCACTAGCTCAGGGTACGGATTTAGAATGGGTACCACAATGAGTCCTTGCTGCATCAGGAGGAACCCTGCCCCATTTAGCCATAGGAGCTGAGCTGAAGAAGCCCCATGCCACTGGGTCTTACTTGTGCTGGGAACTCAGACACCCAGCTTCTGCTGCCCTGGCCCTGAACATGGCCTCTATGGCCAGGTGGCAAAGGGTTGCTGCAGCTCAGCTTCTAGAACTGGGTAATGCAGGACTTATCCAGCTCTGCTCCTACAGCCAGGAGGATGGAGGGCTGCTCCAGAGACAGCAAAGCAGTATTTACCACCACTGCTGCCCAAGTTTTATCAAAAAGTATAGTTGCACTTTTCTTTAATCTTATTCATTTGTTTTATTTGTTTTATTGTTTTTACTTTCTAAACGGTGAGTATTTTGACAAAATAGTATTTAAAAAACACAAGAAAACACTCAGTTGCCTGATGAAAAATTCCAGCTCATACAACTGACTGGTAGAATATCCTAACCCATATTCATTTTGTAAAGTTTACTTCTACTTTAACTGTTGGAAGTAAGGCCTGAGTTTGGCAGTTGTCTCAATCAGGAAGTTTGTCTTTAAAAGTCTGGATGAGAGGAGGGATTAGTTCCATGTTATTCAAATTGCAGGAGGAAGGAGTACAAAAATTAATGTAGAACTAGGCTTTAATAAGCCTTAATTTATACCTTGACTTGGGCTGATACAAGCCCTAGAGCAGGGGTGTCAAAAGATATGGTCCATGCATCAAATCTGGCCCTCAGTGGAGACAGTCTGGCATGTGATGCATGTAGCTTGCAGTTCTGGTCTGTGGCAAATACTATATGCAGTGCCCACACCAGGCTGGCCCTATGTGCTGGATCTGGAAACAGTCTGGATCAGGCCCATAGACTGGTCTCCTGCACCTCATGCAGTGGCATTTGGGGCTGAAGTCAGAGTGCATGCTTGCACACAGTACACAGGCCTAATTTGGGG
The DNA here is from genome assembly GCF_001723895.1 of Crocodylus porosus. Classification (NCBI taxonomy): domain Eukaryota; kingdom Metazoa; phylum Chordata; order Crocodylia; family Crocodylidae; genus Crocodylus; species Crocodylus porosus. The sequence goes on from NW_017728914.1 coordinate 15,359,139, forward strand.
CATGCACTGTATGAAATACCTCTGCTGGACTGACCCTGTATGTTGACTGTGGCACATGGATCTGTAGGCCCAATTGGCCCATGAATTGGTGCTATGTTACTCATTCAGATGAGTTTTTGATCCCTTACACTAGAGCATATGTAATTGTTCCTTAAAGGCCAAGGCAAAGACACAAACACATTTATACCAGTGGATTTACTGTGAACCAAATATGCAGTGGCAAAGGGCTCCCAATGACAGGGGGCCCCACCACTGATGGCATCCCCTGACTGTAATATAATTTATTTATTTACCTAGTATATAAATTGTTTTGGCTAAAAATGTTACCTGTTGTTGAATTTAGTTATCACCCATATTATTTTCCTGGTAATATTGGTCTTCTGGTAAATGGACGTCTCTCCTCTAAATGTTAATGTCTATACATGCTGCAGTTAGAGTGTAAACTAACTAGCTCAAGATTGGAGCCTTATCAGTTCCTTGGCCTACAGAAACACCACTTTAAGCAGGGATAATAGTAGTATGCAAATTCTAAATGATCTTTATTGTCAGACATGTATGTAATTCACAGTTTGATAGATCAGTACTTTGAACCAGTGTAGCCATTTATACTGTGCAAAGGTGCAGGGTAATTATGAATCTCTATAGAGTGAAAAATATATAGCACAGAGTGGACCTATTACAGTGTTGCCATGTGGTGTCAGGCCAACACTCAGGATCTCAATATTGTGCTGTTAGACAAGGAGGCTGTAGTTTATAATTGCACATGCACACACTTAAAAATCTATTAGGTGCACACACACACTCTAGGTGCATACACTTCCACCAGGTGCGCACACATGCACACTACCAACGCAGGCACATACACATCCAAAATTACCAGCCTAGGCACATGCACACCTATTACCAGTTCAAGCTCATGCACACTATACACACCAAAAATTAGACAACAATCAGTTGTCAATACCCACATACTCAGTACACATACACAGATCACTAATTCGTATATCACACACGATGACATATATATATATATTTACCAGTTCACACATATACCACCCATCTATACATACACACAGGTGAGTTCCTAACTTGGATGATATGGTGTATGTATGTGTGTGCTTGGGTTACTTGGCATACCTGGGGGGAAGGTTAAGGTGAGAGAGCAAAAGTGTAGGGAGCAAAAGTTGCTGGAACTGGGATTAGAACCAGTTGACTAGAGAGAAGCTGGCTGAGGAACTGAGGTTTGGGGTACTTGGGATAATGATGTTAATTGATTAAAGGATAATGCCCCAAACGTGCAGAACAGGGGTGATGCCGGAGAGAAGCCGGCACAAAGGCTGGGACTGAAGCTCTAGCTATGGTGGAGCCAAACGTTAGGCAGGGAGAAGGGAACTGGGACTGAGGGGAACTGTAAGGGCAGAGTGGGAAGTGGGTGTTGGAGAGGGACTTCCCGGGAGCTTAGGAAGCTACAGGGGAGGGGCTTCTGGTACTGGGAGCTGGAGAGAGGGCTCCAGCTGCCGGAGAAACTGTGGGGCAACGCCAGGAGGGCTGGGGCTGATTTGAGAGACCCAGAGCTGGGTTGGAGGGCTGCGGGGAAACCGGGGGCAGGCCAGAGGGCTGCGGGGGCCCTGGAAGGCTTGGAGGAGATAGGGCATGCTGAAAACACTGCAGGTCTTGGAGATGGGACTCCAGGCAGATCAGTAAGCTGGGAGGAGGGGCTCCAGGTTCTGGGAGCCAGAGAAGGGTGCTGGCTGCTGGCAGGGACTGTAGGCGCTCCAGGAGGCAGCTGGAGAGGCTGCAGGGACTCATGGCAAGTGCAGGGAGCCAGAGAAGGGCTCTGGCCAGATCAGTAAGCTTGGAGGAGGGGCTCCAGGGAGCAGACACTGAAGCTCAGAACAGAGAGAGATCGCAGAGGCAGCAGAGCAGAGACAGGAAGTAGGGGAACAGAAAGAGACAGAGAAAAATCAGAATGAGAAAGCAGAGGTAGTGGGGCAGAAACAGAAAGCTAGGAACAGAAGGAGACACAAAGAGAGATCTTAGAGGCAGCAGAGCAGAGATGATAAGCAGGAGAACAGAAAGAGAGACAGAAAAGATTGGGGAGAGAAGGCAGGAACAGACTGGGATTGGGGAGAAGGCAAGGGCAGAGAGAGAAATGTGGGAGGAAGATCAGAGGGGCAGAGAACAGGTACTGGAGTAGGGCTGAGAGATCATTAAGACAAAACCCAACTCAGGTTCTATATTGACAGTGGGTTTATTAGACAGGAACAGATGGTGACATGATATCTTATTCATTCCTTTGCATCCCCCCCACACACATGCACACACATAATGGCAGTAGGGGTTAAAGAGGCTTGGTGCAGGGGCTGAAGTCCAGGAGGGGAGAGGGAGAGAGGGTCCAAATTGTAGGAGGAAGTGTGTGGGTAATATCTACCTATCCTAGGCTAAAAGTTGATCATCGATGGCCAGTCAGGGTCTCCTTCAGCTCAGTGTTGTCCAGAGGGGGTTGCCGGCATGGTCTCTGGGGTGGATAGGTGGCATTGCGTGGAGCTGGTCTGGTCTGGATGGAAAATGGTGTTCCCATTGGGTCTGTCTTCACTGCCCACTTTTATAGGGGTAGACCTATGACCCTAGTGGCAGGGGCATGCCCAGGCAAGAGTCAGCTCCTGTTGTACTGAGCGTGTGCACTCCTAGGTAAGGACATGCAGTTTCAGGTGTCTGTAATGGTGGGTTGTGTGGTTTCTGCAGCAGTCTTTATCTTCCAAATCTTGAGCCAGGGAGGGTCAATGCAGGGTGATAGTTGGGGGTCGAGTTGTTGGTTTGGTCATTTAGAGGGAGCTATTTTTAGACCTATTGCCATTGTCTCTCAAGCACCCTCATTCATCCTCATACATTCAGCAACCAATTTACATAGGAAGGGTAGGTATGAGTCACACAGTTACAACAGAGTTACAATAGAGTATTCCTGGGCAGGGGACACAAGATGGAGACTTGACAAACAAAATGGAATCTTGACATGACTTATGCTTACTTACATATGTAGGCCTAAATCATATAGTATCAGTAAAACAGTAATATAGAACAGTAAAAACCAATATAAACATAATAATTATACAATTTAAAACAGTGGATATCCATAACAGGGCTGTTATTTGAAAACAAGGAGGAAAAAAAAAACAAATACAACTTGCTACAAAAATAAAATGCTGAAGCTTATCCTATGTCTTAGCTCACTTATACTTATCTATAGGGAATAGAGAGGGAGAGAAAAAGTCAGAAATGGTTGGGGAAGGGGTGGGAATGCATTTTAAAACAATAATTAAAAAAAAGTGGGTTTTGCCACAATGCCTAACTTCTTGCTCCACCTGGATAAGCTATTTTCCTGTATAACGTGAAGAGTACATGGCATTGTTTAATAGGGCAGGCAAAATTTTCCATGAAAAAATGTATATACAGAAGGAAACTGTTTCAATTAAAAACATATTTTTTGTTTCAGGTTGACTGAATTTGAGGTGAAATCATCATGTAGTTTCAGAGAAAAAAAGTTTCCACATTTTACAATGTAAAAAATTTCCCTTTCAATTAGAAATTATTAGTTTTGAAATGTATCCAATTTTTTTTTAAAGATAAAGAATCTTTTCCTTCTGGGCTGAACAAAATATTTAACTCTGGCCAAACCTAATTTTTTGTTTTAAATTAATCTAAAACTATTTTTTCCTGTGTAGTTTGTTTTTATTCATATAGTTCCAGTTTTTAAAAGCAGATTTTTTTATTGGCTTCTTTAAATAAAAGAGACATATGCATTTTCCTTATCTGGCTTTCTGGGAAATTTAAGCTTTTTGTAAACTTGTGTGTCCTTAAAATATTCAGAATATGGCAACATTCAAGATTTTCCCAAATTAGTATTTTTGACATATTTGCACATTTCTAAAATTGTTTTCTCAGGTCTTAATAAGATCTTTAAAATATTTTTAAAGATTCATTGCATCTCATCTTGCAATTGTAATTAAGTCTATTGATTTCTTTTTTCCACTTAGTTTGAGAAAAATCCTTCTATTGAAAATCCTTCAGTCCTTCTCTGGAGTTTTCCCTCTGTCTTTCATGGTAAGTAGCTGATTGTCTACTGCCTTGACTTTTTGTAGTCCAGATTTAGGAGAACCGCTGTTGTATTATTTTGTTCCATTTTACTGTACTTTGGGTGAGATTTGCATAGGCGACTTAATGATACTACATTAGGTACGAGGTATTCAAGGATCAGGTCCATTAGCTGATCAGTTCCAGGGCACTGTGCTATTAATCTCAGTTGCAAAGTCATTTTGGGGCAAGAATCACAAACAGATTTAGTTGCCTAACTGCCATTAAGGTTGCTAAATGAAACATTTAGATTCTCAACATCCTTGCTCAGCTGCCATTTTAGTCTAGTGATGTTTGCTGCTCACAGCCAACATTGATGCAGCTGTCTTTTGTGCACAATTTTGTCATTATGTATTCAGAACATGCCTGGTGATTGAGTTTTTCTCATAATGTGTTGTGGTGGCGTTATGGTCCACTTTGTGCTGAATTACCAGTCACTGAAGCATTTACCTGGGATGTGGGAGATCCAGGTTTAATATGGAATAACAATTTGAATGGAGGTTTCCCAAGTGAGTACTCCAACCTGTGGGAAGTGTTTGAGTGCTGCACAAGATCCTTGGTTTCACCACAGTGACAGTGTACAAGAGTGTACAAGGTAACTCTGTGCAGCACTTATAAGGGTGGTAGAGCCATGTTGGGCATCACTTATAATAATTTGCTGTGTACTTCAATTATAAATTGACCCTGTGTATTAGTCAAGTGTGATTTTTAAGGTCTTTTTTGGGGGGATGGGGGGGAGGTTGATTTATGATTGGACCAAGACTGTAATTCCAAAAAGGGGTCACAATGTGGATTTCAAGTGATGAGAACTAGCTTTTTCCTACCTGGAGGTAAGTGCGTTAGTAGGGCTTACATCCCACCTGTGTTCTCAAGAGAAATGGGAATGACTACCTTAGGTGGCTCCCATTCCCATCACTGACATGTGTGAGTCCCATTCCTAGCTATGTAATTCTCCTGTACTTTGAATAGGAAGCCTAACTCAGGGTTGAGGATTCTAATACGTGACAGGGGACCTAATAGTCAGCTGTTGCAATGCTAAACCTAAGTTCACTCTAAGGTAGCCTGCACAGCTCTAAAAGCATTTAATGTGTTTAGCCAAAATAAATAGATATCCTCAATGTATGAACATGCTCAATTTCAAACATTTTGTTTGCTAAAAACCTTTAGTACTTGAAACAGGAATTAGACTATTGTCTTCCAAATATATGTCACCTTTTAGGCAACAAAAAATCTTCTTACATATTGATGTAACAAGATTACAACCTTCTAGAGTTGTACTGCAGTCTAACTATTGTCAACAGTTTTACTGACATTATTTACAACTTTGTTAGGGTCTTGTTACACATTAATTTTAGGTAGCTCCTGGAGCTCTTAACCCCTGGAGTGTCGACACATTAATAACTAGATCTAATTTTAAGCATAATTTAGGCTGCTTGAAGTTATGCCACTCCAGGGAAGGTTTAACTCTGATCCATGTTATCCAGCCTGTGGTCCACTAATATGTGGCCACTCCACACAGATGAGATGCCCACGTTACATGTGGTATCTCCTGTCTTACCCTCCTGTTCTGTGTGGACAAACTTCCACCCCCTGAACTGTACTGCCTAGGGGAGCATTTCTGGTACCAAGCCAGCTCCCCCTTTACCCTCAAGGTGTATGACCTTCTTACCCACAGGGGTGCAACCCCATTCAAACAGCCTGCAGAGCACATGACAGCTAGCCAGGTCACAGGGTGTGGGAGTAGGGTTTAGAGGAGGTGTGCAGGGAGGAAATAAGATAGGGGGCTGGATTGGGTCCCTGTGAGCTGGGGCTTCCTTTCTGCCTGTCCTAAATGACCTTCCATCACTACTCCCACTTCCCAGCCACTTCAGGAAGCATGACCAGCACCCCTTTAACCCCAATTCCAAATACCAATTTATTAAAACATGAGACTGTCTTTAATTTATTTCCTCTACATTTCTTTTTAAATTCCTTTTTTTTCCACTTCATTGTATTTTATCCTTCAGTGGCTGAATTCCTTCATTTACCACCCTTCTCCCACCCCCATTTCCTTTCTACCTCCCATTTTATTGCCCATCCCCATCCCATTCACTTTATGCTTCCCAGCTTCATGTCCCCTCCCTCCCCAACCCATCTCTTACACCCTCACCTAGAGCAGGGATAGATTTCTGTCCTGGCTCACCAACCCTATTGTGGCAACTCACACCTGTAGCTCCTAGTCAGGCACCTGCTCACCAACCCTCTAGTGGCAAATCACAGTTGGGCAGGTTGCAGACAGAGAAAGTTTTTAGTCATAAGATGTTACTGCTCCAATCTTGAGCTAGTGCTAACACTGATCAACAAGTGTGATGTGTAACAAGGCCCTTACAAACAAGGCAAAATACTTATGGGAAAATCTGATTCTCCAGATGTACAGCTCTATTTTACGTGCAATATGTTTATCAGTGGATTTATGTGAATGTCACTCTACAACATATTATGCCAGTTTTATACTAGTGTTTTCCGTCAACTATGTCATGAGCTGGAGTAGCACCATGTAGATCCAGGTTAAAAAAGTACGAAAATAGACTCTGTTAAGTATGTAGTTCAAGTCAGCAGGAAATTACCCCTCAGTATACTTTTTAGAAAGCTTAGAATAAAGATGAATTGATGCAGAAGGCCAGAAATTTTAATTTTTAGTGCAGTGAGAGAAAATGTCTTTTCATTGATGGTTTAATGGTGTCACCTGATAGAAAGTATGTGTGTAGTATGGACAGATGATAGAAATTTTGAAGGGAAATGTATACGTGTTTGACATGACCACTTCAATTAACAATGAACCCATTACTATCATGTCAGTTGTGAGGTTTCTTGATGTCTTTATATTCTTGAGAGTGCCCTTAAAATCAGATTTTAAACTATCAATAATCCAATCAGAAAAGAGAGATTAAGAGCCAGATTTAGGTACCCAGCTTCTTATTGGAAAAAAGAAAAACATTCCAAATTTGTGAAAAGGTTTAAAAATGTTATACATTACTGTTAAGGAAAAAATAATGCATGGAGTTTCTACTAAGCAAAATAAAGGGCAGATAAATGCTCAGAATTCTGGTTATTTTTTAGGCAAGCAAAATAGACTACATTACAAGCAAGTCCAACAAAATTGTGTTTGACAAACTTACTGGTTTTGGACTTTAAATAAAGACAGAATTATATTTTGGTTTCTTAAGAAATCCCAGAAGTATCTTTGAAGTTAACCCCCCCCTGTAATTAATGCACTAGTGCTAATGTATCTTGAATTCCGTTTTTTTGGTAATTGTTAATAATTTCATGCCTAGAGCTGATTTGTAAAATTGCTTGCATTTCCCAATTGCCAAATTCTCCGAGCTCCATCAACAGTCACTCTTAATAATTCTATTGATTCACAGAATAATAAAAATAGACAATTCTCAAATAAGTACAGTATCTTGGCCTGATTCAGAATAATCTTAAAGGTCTTTATTCTAACTCTTTTGATACTCAGTTACTATATCAGATACTATTATTATGTTCAGTGGTGTGATTCCTGATTTCTAAGCATAATAGTAAAAAAAAATTAGTTTATGATGCACAAATACTTTTTTAAAGTGATTTAGTGGGAACTCTTTACAATTACTTGTGTGCAAGTCAGTCTTACTGAAATGAGCTACAGTCAACAAATAAAGAATTACTTTAAGAATAAGAATCAAAGAGAGGATAGGTTTTCAACAGTAGACTAATCCAATGCTCCTGTTTAAGCCCTCTAGTTAATCAAAACATACATTACTTTTTTATACAATGTGAAGTAATCTTTTTTCCTCTCTTTTGACATATTCACAGTCTATATAACAATTGTTAAAAGTAGGCAGCAATTAATCTTATACAGTATTTCAAAAGTACAAGAAATCATTGTGGGATTCATGCTAAAATAAACTCTCACAGCTTATTTTTTTTCTTTAAATTTATTTTTATGAACAATCTCCCATGTGGCTACATTTGATAATGATCACCCAATGTTTTTATTAAATTCACCAGCCTATGAAACTTCAGGAAGGCCTGAAATGATTTGACGGGAATAAAAGCTAGTATTTTCCCCCAGAATCCTTACTTAAACCACCTTGTCTTAGCAGTTAATCTACATATATATATAGATGTGCCTGTGTGTATAATATACTTAATTTAGAGACACACATATGTATAATATGGTTACTTCATATATGCATCCATATACTGTTATGTTATACATATATATATATAAGTGCTTCTGCTCTTCGGAAATATAAAGCTTTTTGCTTTTGTTCTTTGAAACAATTATTATTAGATCACTATTAATGATTTAAATTGTGTACAAAGACATGTATATTTATACACAGGAAGGACATTTATGGAAATGATGACAACATTATATTGTCTTAAAAATGTTTCACAAATAATTAAAATAGTTTTTATAACCCATTTTTCATAAAGAATGAATGTCAGATGAGCTATGGCAGCACTTACTTGTGTTCATATATTAAGATAGTCTCAATTATAGTAAAGCAAGCAAGTGATTTAAAGGTCTGATATGTCAGTACTCCTAATTACTCATAGCTAACATCTCAGGGGGAGAAAAAAGGAGGAAAAAGACCGTTTGCTTTCAAGATTACTTATCCAAAGGGGTTGCCCTCCCCCTCCCCTTCTCCCTTTCCCCTCCCTCTCTTCTCCTTTCACCCCCCCCCCCCCCCCCCACACACTAATTTCCTGATTTTGGTGTCTTTTCTTTGGATTTAGAGGTCAGTGGCAGGAGTTGGAATTTCTAAGTTCGCATTAGCTTCTTGTATGGTAAGACGTAACTTCACCAACCAGAAGTAATTTATTTGGTGTGATTTGCACTACTTGTTTAGGAAAAATTGGTAAAAGAATATACCTTATTTACTTGAATGCAAAATGAGTTTTTTCCTGAATCAGCATGGGAGAAAAAAGCCCCTTATCTTATATTTGCATAAGAAGAGACCTCTTAAATACATTGTCTGTCATTAAACTGCTGCCAAAAGCAGTAAGCACTCAGTAATAAAAGCAAGTATGAGGTTGACTCAGTGCAGCCAACACTGAACATGGCTATAAAATACATGTCTGATATTGAGGAAACAGCGGTAATCTAACCAGAAAGATAGGTTAGTGCAGCCTCTCCGAATAAGATATACCAATTCCTGGTGAGCCAATACATTTAATACATTTCAACGTCCTCTTCACTCCCATGAGCTGTATATTTCTTTCCCGTTTCTAATGATTCCTGTTTCTTCACCAGCCTTAAAAGTCTGGCAAACATCACCAAAATGTAGGGGAGGAATTTACGTAGAATCCCTCTGTCACATATGATTATTGTATCCCTAACCTTGATGAGGTGGAACAGGACCAGGTGTTATATGCCTCATCTGTGGATAAATTTTTGGAGGATCTCAGGACTTGTGACAAGAACACCCAGTTCCAGTCATGAGTGGAGCACTAATTAGCACATGGATCCTTTGTGGGTGGTATTTGGAGTATACACACACACTCAGCAGTGCTAAACTGTGGCATCACCATGGATTGAAGTGCTGTTGACTGCTGGGGGTCAGCGCAATGAACTATATGATAACTCAGGACCCTTCTGATTTTGGAGTAATATCATGCATAGTGGGATGTTTACTGCAGAGTATACTAATGATCTCCACAGTAAACACCTCACATCCATGCATGCAGCCCTATTAAGTTGCAGGAAATGAATTAATTCTGCAGAAGGGTTGCACTGGTAAATGGACGTACTTTCCTGCTTTAGAATTTTTTACTCTGCAGCACCACACATGTAGACAATGATGCAGCTAGCTGGGGCATAAGGGTGCTTCAATGTGGGGGCTACCTGCTTGGTAGGCCCACACGGGAGCACCCTCATACCCCAGCCAGCCGCTGCACAGCACTGTGAGCCAAGTTCAAGCACCCCTGAGCTGAACTCTCAGGCTCCCTGCCACCCAGGGCTGCTCTGACCCAGCTGTGGTTCTGAGCACGTGTAAATATGGTGGCCAGGAGCAGTAAATTCTGGCATGATATGTGCCAGGGTTTATTGCTGTGTGCTAATAGCATGTGTAGAGGTGCCTAGTTTGTCCTATATTTAAGTAGATTCAAAAATGCTGCATAAAAGCGTGTTTATGGAGTTCATGTGCATAAACATGCAACGGTTTGTAAAAAACGGCAAAACACATCAATTCTGGATGAATCAAATCTATGGGTACCTGTAGTACTTTGCTGATATGTAATGACTACAGGTATGTTTATTTCAAGGTCAGTGTTTTCAAATTTGCCCCTCACTTCCATGTGCTTAGGGAGAGTGAGGTCTGACAGTAAGGAGTTGGGGAAGTAGCTGTAGGGGGAATAAGTTGGGTCGGAAGAGGGCAAGGGGGATACTTAACCCCCTAGATCTATTTTCCCTGCTGTAGCAGTTGTGGGGTGGGGGACAAATTCAAAGCAAACCTCCAATAATTAGACTGTATAACTGGAAAATTATAACAAATGTATACACTTCCATATATAGAATCTAATTATTGGGGGGGGGTCATCTAATATTCAGGATCATCTTATATTTGAGTATATATGGTAGCTAAAATTAAAATTACTAAAAGACGTGATGGGAACAACTCAGGAGTAAAATTTAAGGGTATGTTTAGATATCTGAATAAATTGGAGACTCCCTGTTTTAGTCCTCCAAATAATAAAGCAAAGAAAGTGATTTCTATGTAACCATGTCACTCTGTGAGTAGAGCTGGTCAGGGATTTTCTGACTATGTTGTAGAGTTTTTTATTTTCTTCCTTAGTCAAAAAAATACCAAACTGTTGAATGTGAAACTTTTTGCAAGGCCACTGTGGTTTTGAGAAAACTGTCCTTGGGAAGGTAATCTGACCTCCAGGTTGGAATAGAAAGAGGGAGAGAAACCTGTATTAATCTCCACTGTCTTGGCAGCTAGAGCCTAGTCCCCAGCCCTGTCTGCTTTAATTGCCACCCACATCACACAGTTGGAAGCCTGAACAACAAGGGGAAGCTGGGGTCAAGTGAAAGAAAGCTTAAGCAGGTTCTGTGCCCCAGTTCCCAGCCCTGTGGGTTTTAAATGCCACAGGTCCCACCCAGTTGGGTAGCACATTCATTATTTAAGCCTTCAGGGCTGTGATCTCCTTGGGGTAGTGGGGCAAATCACCTTCCCGCCCTTTACACTGGGATCCTTGGAGGAAGAAAGAAGTAGGGGACTTTGCCCAAGTGCTCCAGACCCTAGGAATGGGAGGACAGGAGCAGCCCAAGCTTTTTCTGTAATAGGATCATCCTGGTCTCAGGAAGGCAAAAGGACTAGGGTGGGGGGAGCAGTTGCAGATTGAATATCTGTACTGCTCTCTCTCCTAGAATCATTTCTCACAGTGGAAATGAACCTTTGTACATGGTCTTGTTTTACTTTGATGTGTTTGTTTTCTGCAAGATTCCGATCCAAATTGGCTGCATCTACACAAGATGCTGACTGTGCAGTAACAGCTGCACAGTCATTTAGTACTTGCATACCCAAGTATTAAATGACTGCGCAGTAACTGGCATTACTGCACTGTAGCATCCCCGCATGACTTCTTAGTGATGCTGACTGTGGAGTAGCTCGTTACTATTGTGCAGCAGCATTGCATTACAGTTCATGCCATGCAGTGCTACTGCACACTGCTAACAAGTTGCTGTGCAGCAAGTATCTCATGTAGACACCGCCATTCATAATTAAACATTGCTTACAGAACAGATGGATGATTTTTTTAGATTGTTGGATTATTAATATTTCTCAAAACAAGTTCTTTCCTTCATCCTCAAAAGTTAATGTAATACCTCTCCATTGCCCTTGGGACCATTATATTCAGAACTTATCCAGCATGTATAAAATGTTATGCTCTGGCTGGGTTCCAGTGGGGGCTGGGCTTAGCATCTATGTTCAAAATCCCTGACAGAACATAGCAGTCTACAGAGTTTGCAATAACTAGGACAAACAGATTCAGACTCTACATTTATTTGGGATTTTTCCTTCATTAACTGGGTGGTTTGAGAATGAAATAAGATGGTTCAATGATTAAAGTACTGTCCTATTGCATGAGAAGTCTGGCTTTAGTTCCCTGCTCTGCAAACATTTCTGCTACATCTTGGTAAATTCATTTAGTATCTCTTTGCCTTGCACTTCCTTACGTTGCGGTAAGCATACAAATATTAGCTCTAAAATGCTACAGGGATGCCACTACATGTAATCATTGCAGATTCCTTTCCTTATTTTTAAATGCTTGGAGAATAACCTGGATGTTGCACCCTGGTCTCAGGTTAGCAGATCTTGACTCTCTGATTGGGATGAAGCTCCACAATTAAATGCAGATTCACAAGCATCTCATTGGACTAAGCTGAATCTTTCCATTCACTTCAACAACTTTTAAAGAGAACCCATATCATTAGGGTTATATAGAAAAAGCCAAATCCCTTAATTTTCACTTAGAACAAGCAGCCAGTGTAGTTTTCTAAACAGAGATGAGTTCACACCACAAAACTGAGATCCAGATGCAGATTCTGAACACCTTGGTTTAGGAGAGGGATATATAATATTACCATTTATAATAATAAAAAGATCCAGTGTCAGAATTTAAACATCGCAAAGGTTCAGGGTTATTTGGTTCTCAGATTCCCTACACAGTGGGTATGTCTACAGGAGAGGTTTAACTGCATAGTAGTTTACTACAAAGTAAGCATGTGTGTCTATATGCGCACATGCTTACTACATAGTAAACCTCACTAATAATAAGTAAAGTTGCTACCTACAAATGCAAGTAGCAAATTTACTTTTGAATAGTAATGGCACAATAGTGTTCATTGTAGGCAACTGACGGAGCAAATGTTCTACCAGCCAGCCATCCACCAGGGGGCTGGAGATTGCTCCCTGCCCCTGGGATCTGCCTGTTACTGGGGCAGGCTCTGTCTCCAGATCCTGGTTGGAGACTATGTCCCCCTGCCCTGGCAGCAGGGAGCTCCAAGTCCCCCACTCTGACATTGCAATGGAGGGATGGAGAGGCTCAGAGACCTTTATCTCCCAGCACGAGCTCCAGTGTCCTAGGGCTAGCACTGTGAGATCCTTATCTTGCAGCCCAAGCTCTGTGGTCATGGGGCTTGGGGTAGGAGACAAGGATCTCCCAGCATTGGCCGCGCAGTAGCAGTGCTGACCCTGGGAGATAAGGGTCTCCTAGCCTGAGCCCCATGACTGCAGGGCTTGGAATGGGAGATAAGCATCTCCCACATCAGTCCCAGGGTACAGTTTATTGGTTAAGAACATTGCAGTTAAGTCTTCCCTTTGGTAAAATACTAAGTAATATGAAAATGTTGGTACATCAGAAAAACTTGGCTTCTATCAAATAATGCCTTTCAAAACCTAGGGATTTCTGCTGGAAGATCCACAAAGGGAGAGATGTAGTTCGAACATATGTCATTTGCTTTGTTTTAACAGATCATGATTGTGTGCTGGGAGCTCTCTGCTGGTCGGGGATAGGAAGCCTGTTACCCATCCAGGTCCATGAGCATAGAGCTGGGCGGTGAACAGGATGGGCAGTGAACAGGTTTGTTCTCTGGTCAGATCCATGAGTGCAGAGCTGGGAGGGAAACAAACTGGTATGGAGTGGGGAACAAACTAGGTGGGGAACAAGCTCCCCAGCTAGGTGAGGGAAGGTGCTTACGGAGCCGAGGCTCCCCAGCCTGTTCCCCACCCAGCTCCATGCTCATGAAGCTGAGTGGTGAACAAGGTCCTCAGCTTGTTCCCCACCCATTTCCATGTTCATAGAACTGAGTAGGGAACAAGCTCACTACCCTGTTCCCCACCCAGCTCTGCACTTATGAAACTAAGTGAGGAATAAGCTCCCCAGCCTCCACCCTGTGTGTGGGGCAGGGGATGGGAATTGTCCTGGTCAGAGGCAGGTCCCAGCCTCTTGCCCCAATTGAGCAATTGAGGCATAGGGCTTGGAAAGAGCTGCAAGGATGGGGTAGGTCCCATCCTCCTGCCCCCGATCTGCTGGTTGTGCAGCTAGTAGCTAGCTCACTGCTAGTTGCTCCACTGGTGGAATGAGGCAGGGGGCTGGGGCCTGCCCCTCCCCTGAGGCTCTTTAAAAGTCCCCTGCTCCTGAACAGGGAGCCCCCAAGCCATCCCCAGGGGCAGGGTGTTATGTGCCAGCCCCTAGGGTAGCACTCAGGAGGAGCCTAGAGCTTCCCCTGGTAGTGGCAGGGGCCCATTGCAGAGCTCCAAGAAGCAGGAGTAGTTTGCTGCCATTAGTTGCAAATCTGCTTCTGCTTCCCTGAATTTGTTGGCACCTGTCCTGGTGCATTTACTCATGAGTAGCTTACTCGCAAGTAATCTGATCCTGGATCAAATGCAGGTGTGGACAGTGTGGTCATGCCAGATGATAGGTTGCAGATATAGGTGGACCTAGACAGGCTTGACAGTTGGGCGGACTGGAACCAGATGAAGTTTAACACTTCCAAGTGTAAGGAGCTCCATCTGGGGGCAAATAACTCTCAACATAAATATAGGCTCGGTGGTGACAGCTTGACTTGTGCCATGGCTGAAAGGGACCTAGGGGTAATAATTGACCATAGTATGAATATGAGCCGTCAGTGTGAGGTGGTGGTCAGCAGGGCAAACAACATGCTGGCATGCATCAACTGATGCATCCTGTGTAAAACTAAAGAAGTGATACTCCCATTGTACTTAGCACTGGTGAGACTGCAGTTGGAGTAGTGCATCCAGTTCTGGGCACTGCACTTTAATAAGGACATGGAAAACCTTAAGAGGGTCCAAAAAAGATCCACTCATATGATCAGGGACTTGCAAGGCAAGCCATACAAGGATAGGCTGAGGGACCTGGGCCTCTTTAGCCTAAAGAAGAGAAGGTTGAGAGGGGACTTGATAGTGGTTTACTGCTATATCAGAGGAGTATATCAGGAGCTTGATGAACAACTGTTCACTAGAGCACCTCCAGGGAAGACCAGGACCAATGGATATAACTCTTGGAAGGCTGCTTCAGTCTTAATACCAGGCAAAACTCCTTCACAGTCAGGGTGTCCAGACTCTGGAATAAACTCCCTCCAGCGGTGATGTAGTCACCTACCCTGGAGGTTTTCAAGAGGAGACTAGACCTCTCTGGGGTCACCTGACTCCAGTTGAATTCCTCTCTAGAGTAGAGGGAGGGGCTGGATCCGATGATCTACAAGGTCCCTTCCAGCCCCTAACAATCTATGAATCGTGTAGATGCATCCAGTGCCATCTATAGCTATAACTAAATTTTGTTTGCTATTTGTCTAGGCATTATTTACAGACTTATTATCACATATATGAAATACAAGATAAGGTAAATTGAATATGCATACAATATGCACTGAAAGATAAGTCAGAAAATATCCGTTTGTTTTAAACTCTGTATTATATAGGATGACTTGCACACAATTCTTGTGTTTTTCTTGACTTTATTTAGACTTATTTTTAATAATGTTGCATGCAGGGAGGGGAGATTGCTATTTAAGAATATTGCAGTTCAGTCTTCCCTTTGGTAAAATAGTAAGTAAGATGAAAATATTGGCATAACATCAGAGAAGCATGGCTTCTATCAAATAATGCCTTTCAAAACCCAGGGAATTCTGCTGGAAGATCTACAAAGGGAATGATGTTGTTTGAACATACATCATTTGCTTTAACAGTTGCAATTTTTAAAAGCCCTTCTAGTATCACTATCTTTGCACCACTAGTATTCTTCCAGCACAAACAATGCTTCATAGAAATGACAGATTCTGTAGTTTGGCTAAGCTTGCGGGGGGAGGGAGTTGTTGGGGGAGGTTGGTTTCCAAGAGTTCTCTATGATATGTATATGGTCCCACCCCTGTATATCTGAGAGCCTTCCAGTATGCAGTGCATTTCACAGTATCTCTGTGCAGTTGGGGCTGTTGTCTCTATTTGGCAGGTGGAAAATTGAATTATAGAAGGTATGCCTATCCTGCTGCCTTGTTAGTCTTCAGTACACCACAGAGAAATATGGCCTTGCCCATCCCATCCTTCTCTGCATGCATAAAACCTGAAAAAGAGGCAGTGAAGTGACTGTGGGGATGTTCCTTTGAGATGTAAGTCTCCAGAATGCTTGTGAGAAGCAGTGAGGGGTGGCTTTAGGGTAGTTTTCATGTGCTATTTCTGTTTGGTATTTGTGGAGTAGGACCATGTGGCCAGGGGGATGCATGTTGGTAATACACTTAAGAGCACTGGGGAAGCAGTATAGACAGAACCAAAGAAACTAAGCAACTTACATGATATTATAAAGAAAATTTGTGGCAGATAAGGGACTTAATTTCAGGTCTTTCAAATCCTAAACTACTGCTTTAGCACACGGGCTTGTCCCTGGAATGAGTTGCAATAACTTTACCAACATATACCACAATGTTCCAGAAAAGAATGTTAGCATGTTTTATTCTGCATGCTTCACAGGCTCTTGAAGTGGGATAATGGATGTATATGTCTGTAGGATCCTGGGACCAAAGGCTTTCTTCTGGGACAAATGCTATGTCTATTTACAGCTTTGAATTCAGGGCTCATGTAAACACAATAGCACTGAACCACTTGGTTCTGAATTTTTCCAAAAATGTACTACAAATCAACTGAAACTTAAACAACTAAACTAAATGGAGTTCAATTAAGATGAAATAAAACAGGAAAATAGGTTGAATGTCCAATTTAGTGATATCTTTCTTAGTCCAGGTTTATTTTTTCCTTTTTCATGGGAAGATGACATTGGTGACATTGTTTTGGCATTAAGGCAACTGAGTTTCATGAGTTGCTACATGGCATATTCTGAAGTCAATTCCAGAAGATACCCATGGTGAATTATGGGAAAATCAGGACCATGTTTGCCTGCACTGTTGCCTGGTCATGTTTCGGTAAGATTTCATAGACATTAGGGTTGGAGGGGACCTCAGAAGATCATTGAATCCAACCCCCTGCCCCAGGGCCAGGAAGCCAGCTGGGACCACAGGATCCCAACAAGATAAACATTCAATTCCCTCTTAAAAGAATCCAGAGTAGGTGCTTGCACCACCTTTGGTGGCAGTCTATTCCAGGCCTTGGAGGCTCAGACTGTTAAGAAGTTCTTCCTTATATCCAGCCTGAAATGGTCTTGGAGAAGTTTGTGATCGTTTGACTTTGTCATCCCATGGAGTGCTCTGGTGAACAGGCATTCCCCCAGATCCTGATGTACACCCCGTATATACTTATAGGCAGCCACCAGATCCCCCCCGAGCCTGTGCTTTTCCAAGCTGAAGAATTCTGTAGCTCTCAGCCTCTCGTCATAAGGCTTGGTTTCCTGCCCTCTGATCATGCACATGGCTCTTCTCTGGACTCTCTCAAGCTTCTCCACATTCTTTTAAAATTGTGGAGTCCAAAATTGGATACAGTACTGCAGTTGCAGCCTCACCAAGGCCAAGTACAGTGGGAGGATGACATCCTGGGATTTGCTAGAGAAGCATCTATGGATGCAAGCCAGAGTTTTGCCAGCTGCAACATCACATTGGTGGCTCATATTCATTTTGTGGTCAATCATGACCTCCAAGTTCTTTTTGGCCATGGTGCTAGCAAGCGTAGCACTGCCAAGCCTATAAGCATGCTGTGGGATTTTCTTCCAAAGGTGGAGTACCTTGCATTTGTCAGAGTTGAAGGACATCAGGTTTTCTCCTCCCATTTTCTGAGTCTGTCACAGTTGGCCTGGATCACCATCTTGTCCTTGGGTGTGGACACTTTACCCCAAATTTAGGTGTCATCAGCGAACTTGGCCAGTCCACTTCTGACACCAATGTCTACGTCATTAATGTAGATGTTGAAAAGGATAGGCCCAAGGACGTAGCCTTGGGGGACCCCACTGGTCATGGTGCACCACAATGACTGACTTCCATCCACTACCACTCTCTGGGTCTGACCTCAAAGCCAATTCCTGAGCCAGCAAACTGTGATGTAGCTGAGGCCGCAGTTGGCCAGTTTTTCTATAAGATGATCATGGGATACCAGATTGAAAGCTTTTTTAAAGTCAAGATATATGATGTCAATCTCTTCTCCCTTGTCCAGGGATATGTCACCTGGTGATAGAAGGAGATGAGATTGGTCAGGCCAGACCTACCCAGAACAAGAACTATGCTGACTGTGTGATGGGCCAGCAGAGGGTGCTCCTGCACTGAGCCACACATCTCACTGTGCCCAACCACTTTCCAGTCTGTGAGTGCCTCCCTGGGGGCACCTCATGTCTGGCTGATCCCCTTCTTGGAGCACACCCACTAGCCTGGGGGTACAGCTGCCACCACCCAGGGATGGACTTGATTCTGGCATGATGTCCCCTGGGGAACACAGGCCTAGTAGCCTTCAAGGGTACTTAACTCACTTCAAGAACTTGGGGTGCTTCCCTCAGTCAGAAGCACAAGTAGTGGTCTCCCTTAGTCAGCCAAACCAAGGGGACCCCAATGCATAATCTAGACCCACTCCCAGTAAGTCTCCCACATTAGGTACAAAGGACAACTTTATTGATTACAAGGAGTAGGATTAGAATAGGGTGCAGAGTAGAGCAATATGAGAGAAATACCATAGAGCAAACAGGGTGGCTGGAGTAACCTTTGATCACGCATCAGAGTTACTGCAAGCTATATATCGAGTTAGATCTCAGGTAGCTTATTCACAACTATCATCCAGAGGCAGGTGGACATTCCCTCTGGAGGCAGGCAATTCCTTGATCATGAGTTTTGAGAGAGAGAGAGCAAGTTTCAGATGGTCCAGCTCTTCTTTCATTCTGAGTTTCCCTCATGACTGTTGCTTCCTCCTCCTGGGCAGTCCTTACCTTATATAGCTCTTATGACCTCATTTAACTGGTCCAATGGAGGCCAGCACCTGTTGGCTGTCAGCCAACCAATTTGAAATGCATCACTGGTTGCTGGGCAGACTGGCAGTCTCTAGCCCACCTGGGAGCCCAAGCCCCTCACCCAGGTATGTGATGCCAGTCATGTAGGCAGAGGGAGCAGGTTTCCCCCCTCCTTCAGGAATGTATCCAGCTCAGGTTACCTAAAGAGATTAGGTAAGGTGTGTACCCTCTGCAGGGCCCATCCTAATGAAACTGTCACAAAATACAGTTACTGGGGAGAAACAGAGGTGGCCTTCTGCCACAGGCTATCCCTCAAGAAGTTGCCTTCAGCTAGTTTGTCAAAAAGGTAGACGAGTGGGTCTTATTTTAACTTTTGCTTTACCTCTGAAAACCACATATTTTGATGTTTGTGCTTGGTTCTTCTGTTATTGAATTTAAGTTATTTCTAATTCATGTCATTTATCACAATTGCATCAACTTATTTTTGGGACAAGACAGGCAAACAATATAAATAGAGATATGAGGAAGACAGACTGGGAGGGAACAAAAAATAGGAAAAAAAATAGAGGAGCAACATCTGTAGTATTTGAACAAATTCCTGTGTTCTCTTTACTGATCTTTATCCTTTTAAGTATTTGCCTAGGTAACAGCTCTCACAGATGTTGGATAAAGTACAATTAGCCCTCCAGGTTTTCTGACGTTCATTCTTTCTTCATTAAAACTGCCAGGCAATTAAAAATGTAATGTTGGTTTGCTTATACAATGTACCAGCAGGAATTATTAAATAAATATTACATAATGATTAAATACTCAATAGCTAGGGAGCTATCAGACCCACAGGCATCTGCCCCGCTTGCTGGTTGCTTCCCAACCTCCCTTTACCTATAGTCACTCATCTGACATGCCTTTGATGTTACTTAGTGATGGAGCGCAGTCCTTCATGGGCAGTAGTCAACTCATGGGTAGGCTGCTTTGTCCAACCTGACCACCCATACCTGGGGCCTGTTTGTCTTCTCACTGTGCTTCCCTTTTAAGGGGATACATCCATTGCTTTCTGCATCACTTTTTGGGGTGTCAGCTATCATACCCTCAGCTCCTTTTTTCTTCCTGGCAGTACCCTTTGCCTGGGCCTGCTGTTCAAGTCTCTGGGATTCAGCAATCCCCCTTTTCTGTGGGTCTACCTGTACCTGGGTAATCTCTGCCTCTCTGCTGTAGGACCAAGACTCTTGGTGCTTATTGTAAGGGAAGCACACTAAAGCACTCCTGTCCATGGCTGCCTCTGCCCCTATATCCACAACCTGGTCCTCCAGTCTTTAAACACAACATAAATGCCAGCACAATGGCTATAAAACAATATTCTCACCTTGGGTTAATACTTCCCTCTAGGCTATGGGTGCTCCTTTGCTCCTTCTTAGCTGTCTAGGTTTGCTTGGGTGCCTTCCAGCCCAGCCCTTGCAGGAGCTAATTTCTGTACAAGGCTAACTTTCCTCAGCCCAGCCTCTTCCAGTGACCTTTCTTTGTCCTGTTTCTTTCCTCTTTTTCCACAGAGCCAGATGCAGTTAATTGCTTCATTAGCTGCCTGATCCCTGGTTCTTTACCTACTCAAGCGCTCCTGGTAACAGGGGCAGGGGTTCCCTGTTACTTACTACTTTCCCTACTTAGCTGAATGGTTCTATTTACTTGTAAGAAAGAAAGATAACAAGGACCTGACTATGTCTGACAGATTGTAAGGGAATTATAAGGGGTCTCTGTGGATGGATTTCCAGATTGCAAGGTCCCCCCGGTAGGCCTAGGCCAGGGGTGGGCAAAATGGCAGGTCAGGCCATCAGCCACACTCCATTTCCCAGCCACCCCACCCGCAACACTGCACCCAGTTTCCATGGAGACCCCAGCAGCAGTGGGGCTGTGACAGCATGGGGCCAAGGTTTCCATGGAGACTGGACCCAGCTGCACTGGAGGGGTGCAGCTCTAGAGACAGAGCTGGGGCTGGGATCTTGCAGTGGTGACAGCATGGTCCAGAGCCAGGGCAGAGCTGCTGGGAAATGGAGTCCGCTGCAGACCCAATCTGGCCTATTGGGTCTAGTTGTTGATATGCTGGATGATTTCCATTGTATATGACTAGGTTGCAAGTAAAGTGTTAGTTTTTTTTCTGCAGGATAGTGGAGTAGTAAATAGTATTAATATTTAGGGGTGTGTGTAGACAAAACTTCACCCTAGAGTGGTGGGTTTTTAAAAATACCGCTTCAATTTAGGGCGAAGTAAACCCCTGTGTTGTGTACACCTGTGTCTTACCTGCCTCTCTGGTGGTGGGGAGGGGAGGGTGAGCTGCCAGTGGGTGGAGCAATCCCTGGCTTGGGAGGGTGGGGTGGAGGAGGGCCTGGTGCTTCCCTTTGAGGCAGTGGTGCCCCCTCCCCCAGGTGGTACCACCCGGCTCAGGCGATCCCAGGGGGCACTGCAGCCACAGAGGGAAGGACTGGGTCCCCATGCAGTTCAGGCAGGCAGGCTTGGGGGGAGGGGAGGTGCGGAAAAAGGTCAGGCTTACCACGGTTTTTTTTTTTGCCCCACTTTGCTGAAACCTGCCTTCCCAAGCTGTAGCCGGGCTGCCTGCATGGGCTGCCTGCACAGCCCCTGAGCTGCATGGAACTCGGTGCTTCACTCCATAGCTGTAGGGCAGCAAACTACAACTCCTCAGAGGTGTTTTTTTGCTGAGTCCCAAAGTCTTTTAAGGGGCATTATGCCATCAAATGTGCTACAGTGGCTGGAATTAATGAGTAATATGTTGCTGACGCATGCAAACATCAATGCCATTAAAGTGGAACAAAAACATTTAACCCACTTTAAATCTCCTCATTTAATCTATACATTCCCTAGTGCTCCAATTCAGAAAGACTTAATGTTAATTATTTCTTATTACCATGTTGTACTTTGTATGAACAGTTCTGCCCTAAAACCCCTTTGTATTAGACACTGAAGAAAAACCCATAAACCCTAAAGATTACATCCAATTTTGTTTCTCATCAGCTTGCAGCCTTATTGCATGGAGGGATTATAACCCCAGTGAATACTCTATAAACTCCCTATTTCAGATCTTTATGAGCTTGATGTTCCTGTTCCTAACAGTGGACACCTTCCCTATGCAGCTCTCACCAACATCAGTGATTTTACTTAAAATTAAAGTCTATTTTCAGAGAGCAGAAAATAAAGAAAAATCAGAAATAAAATGAATTTTAAACAAATTGTAAATATAGCTGGACTAATCACTACAATGATTGTAAGTACTGCAGGTGCAGAACTTAATTACATCAAATACTGGTCTAACAAGAAGAAAAGCATAGCTAATGGAAACCTCTTTATGATTCAGCAGCAGTGGTCATGGTCAGAGCTGTACCATAAATTCTTTGCTTTGATCTGGAAATGAAATGCTTCCTCCAGTTCAGTACCCTATTATATAGGTATCCCATTGTTTTCTGAATGCAGGCCCAGTTCATCTTTTTTTTATTGTCCAAGAGCAGTTACTTTGGATATAACGTAGGTATTCCACTTGCAGGGTTTTGGGTTTCTTTTCCTGTTGCAATGTTTACAAGCAAGCTAATTTGCATTTAATCAAATGTTTGCTTGCTCAGTTCCATTGACTAAAGTGTGACCATCAGGTGTATGCAGGAAAACTCATTAGTACATTTTCCTTTAACATCTTATGTGGCAGAATGTCTCATTACCATGCAAATAGAAAAAAAAAATCCACTCCCAAACAGGCTAACTGTTATTTAGTACAACTTTGGCTACATACAGCACTAAATAAAAATTTCATTATTTTTATGTAAAGAACATAAATCATATAGAACGGGAACTAACCATCATACTCTCCTTTACTTATACTGTAAAGTCTATGAGCCTGTTATTTGTCTATTTGTGTGCTCCATAAGTAGCTGTGGCTCCTTGGAAATAAAGAACAGTAACAATAATATTTACAGGATTTATCTCTGTCTTGGATTTTCTTTCATCACAAAAAACTTCCGGAATGAAGAACTAGAACTTAAAAATTGCTAAACAGAATCAGACCAATAGCAACTGGATTATTTCAATGGCTTTTTGGTTCCGCATTGTTATTTTAAAAAAATCTATAGCAGGAAGACAACTGGAGAAAGTTCAAGGCAAAAGCTCTATAGTGAAGAACAGAGAGTAGAAGCTTTGCTCATTGTTAGAAGAAAGTCCATTCCTCTTTTAATTAATGAGTAACATAATCCACGGGACCAAGAATAACAGAGATCCTTAGGATAATCCATTATAGGATTTCTTTTCTAACAAAAATGGGAGGTACATGGGAATGGCAAGCGCATGGAATTGATCCAGCCATGGAGCCCTGAGCCATGGAGCCCTGGAAAAAGAGTTGTAAACTTATAAAGGGGTTACCATAGCCCCTTGGGACGTGTTACTTGCATGCCAGCTTAAATTCTCTTTGAAGAACTCCAAAGCTTAGTGTGGACAGTTACATGTTTTCGCAGTCTCCTTGTTGCTGAATAAGGTACTACTGGGTGATTCACCCGCCTTTACAGAATGTTTGTTGCCTTGGTTCAGAGGTAAGACTTTAAAGCATAATGGTTGTACTTCAAAGAGAGACTGAGAAATTGTTTCAAGGTCAACAAAAATTCACCTCAGATTAACATGGTAGTTTTAGGCACTGTCCTCAGGGGAGGTAGATAGAACTGAGGCTCTCACGTCCTTAGGACATGCACTTTCCTCTATATGGCGAACGGTAATGAACTCTAGCCCTTCACTTTCATTGCTTTGGTTGAACATCTTGTAAATGAAAATGAACATTATGTTTGCCCCAAAATAAAATGTTTCAGGTTTTTGTTGTGTTGAAAGGGAGGAGGTTATTTTTGGCTGATCCAAATTGTTTTGCTCTTCTGATTTGCTTTGATTACAAACCAAAAAACCCCAAAATTATTTGTATAATACTAACTAGCACAAAGTATTAGCACTGCTGGAATGATGGCCGAGCATGAATTTATTTTTGGAAGAGGACAAATGGGCCTTCTCTTCTGCTGTAGAAGGCTCAAAATCTTATTATTAGTACCTTGAGTAAGCAGTACATTATCCACTCACTTTTTAAAATTTTTGCACTGGATGCCTTTTTATTACATGTTTTTTAAGGTACCCATCAGATGGGTACCCACATATGGGTACCCATCCCAGAAAGTACACTAACTCTTTTAGGGCTTAGTTTCACATTACACTTAGGCATTTCAGAGTAGTAAATAGTGTTAGTTTTAGCTCAAGTTTAGAGCAGTCACATATTCCAGCAAGTAAAGATGTTGAGGACTGAAAGGTAAGAATTCCCTTTCCCTCCTCTCCCCTCCTGGCTCCCTCTTGTCCCTTGCCTCTTGGGAGTCCCCCATCTCCCTTTACCCTGGGGATTCCCCCCATCCTTGGGGTTCCCCCATGCTCTCCCCAACCAGGGGTACTCCCTGGTCTCCTGGCCCTCATGGATCATCCATACCCCTGTGTCCCTTGGCTTACTTGTGGGTGACAGTGCTGTCCCATGGTAGCAGGCAGGGAAGGGGAGCCCAGCTGCCCAGCTGCCACCACTACTGTAACTTCCATTGCTACAGCTGCTGTCTGGGATGAGCCCAGTCCAGAGAGTGGCAGTCGCAGCAGCTGCAACAGCATCCAGGAAGGCAGGTTTCTCTTCCCTGCCTGCTTCAGCTTTAGCAGCCTCAAACAAGCTAGGAGACACAGAGAGAGTGATCAGGGATTTTGGATGTTTGGGAGGCAGGGGACGGTGGGCCCAATCCAGGGGGACAGGGGCTAATCAGGGCTGGTGGGTGATGTGGGGGGGAGGGCAGTGGGCTGATCTGGGCTGGTGGGAGAGAGTGATGAAGGATAGTAGGCCTGATCTAAGCTGGTGGGTTAGATAGCTGATGGTCAGGGAGGGTGGTCTTATCTGAAGGTGGGGACAGGGACCAGCAGCAGGCCTGATTCAGGCCAGTGGGGAGAAGGCATTTGGGGGAGGGGTTACACTAACATGTAGCCTAGAATGGCCACACATTAATGTAACATGAGGTGGGTAATAATAATCATAGATAGATAAACCTAGCTTGGGGTCGGGTAACTTTAAGATGCCTAATGAACTTGTTATATAGTAAATTTAGGCAGCTTCTGGAGCTCCTAACTCCTGGACTGGCTGACAGTAAGTGGCCTAAAGAACTTTTTAATTGGTTTAAAATGTCGCCACTCTAGGGCAGGATTATCTCCAATCCATCTAATTTTGTTTCTGTTCTATTATTATGTGACCACTTCCCACAGCTATTCCAGCCAAGTTGAAGTCCTTTAGTATCCCAGAATGCAGTGGCCACTCCTGAGTCAGAGTGATCGGGGATGCTCAGGTGTAGCGAGACCTGGCATAGCACCTCACTTCCTAGGGACGTCAGGCGGAATGAGTGCCACAGCCCAGGAGTGCCCAGTGGCCGTGGTGGCTCCTGCTGCCCTCTGGACTGGCTCTGCTCTCATCAGTGCAAGGGGGAGGTGTTACAACATGAACTCTGGAGAAAAAAGGATTGGGCCCCTCAGAGCTCAGGCTGTGCCTGGCTGGCAAGCCGTCAGTCAAGTTGGTGGGGTGTGGGGAAGCAGGCACCATCTTGGCTTCAGAGAAAAAAGAATTGGGCTTCTCACAGTGGGCAAGCTCAAGAGTTGCCCCGCTGGGGCTCTCTGGTCTCACTGAAAGTGACACAGCAGCTCCACTGGAGACGGGCGCCCTGCTGTCAGTGCAGAGCTGCTGTGTCACGTCCAGTGAGACCAGAGGGCTGCAGGAAAGCTGCTTTCCTGGGCCTCTCAGGTCTTGTTGAACCTGACGCTGCGTCTGCACTGAGTGCCGGGCTGCCACGCTTAATCCTGACAGCACTGCTCTTGACAAGAGCAGAGAGCCCCAGGGAAGCAGCCTGGTATTGTAAAGCGGTGGCAGCTCTGTGCTGAGAGTAGGGCTGCCAGGGCTTAAGCCCAGCAGCCCCACTCTTAATGTGGAATTGCTGTGTCTGTTTCAGCAAGGCCAGAGAGCCCCAGGGAAGTTGCTTCCCCAGCTCTCTCTGGTTGTGCTGCAGCTGACATGGTGGTGGGCCCACTCTGCCCATCAGGAGCAGCAAGCAGGTCCTGCTCCTAGTCCTGGCCCTGCTCACCAAGTCTCTAGTGGCAAGTCACACCTGTGCAGGTGAAGGACAGCCAGAGCAGGGTTTTTGCCTTACTGTGTGACTGCTTCATTAAGCAGAATAATAGTAAGCTAATTAACGTTTATTTGGCTTACAGCCTAAATTCTAACAAGGCCCTAAAGGATGCTTAAAACTAGTTTCATGTGTTAATGTGTGGACAATCCTGGGGTGAAGAGCTCCCTGAGCTCCCTAAAATTAACATGCAACAAAGTCCTTAGAGAACCTCTAAGAAGCTTTCGTGCAAAATTAATCTTAAACAAGATAGGATTCTTTGAAATAAGAACATTCTTAATCAGATTGGGGATTTCATTATAAAAGTTTCAAACACTTCCAGTTACTCTGTGGACCAGCTGCTAAAGTTTACTTAAAGATATTGGCTTTGTTTACAGCATACAAAGTCTTACTCTGAAGGGTTCTCAAAAGCTGAACATACTTGCCTGTCTGCCAAGAGCTAGAAGCGACCTGTTTTGTGTGATGTAGATATAAGAATAAAATAATGTATTTGTTTACCACAAGGTAGTCTTGTGGTAATGCAGGTAACAGAAAGTCACTAGAGGGTAGCAATAGCCAAAGCTTTACCCATTCCAAACAGTGAGCTTGACCCTAGGGTCAAATACATGCAAAATCACCTTTTTAGATTGCAAGGCTCATCTTTATTAGTTGCTCTTTCAAGTGACTTCTTTGAGGTGGGTCACTGTGAAGTGCTACAACCCTCTTGAATATTTACAGGAATGGAAGGGTTATGTTGAGTCACTGGAGTAAGCACTTTGTCCCAGCTCTTGAAATTTTATATAAATGAAAAACATGTATTATTATAATTCCCTTGCCAGGAGTTTATAAGAATTGCTCACGCCAATAATTCTAAAATTAAGAATGAACTCTCTGCCTCCCCCACCCCCAACTGATTCACACTTAAATAAAACATTTTTCAAATAATGAATTTGGGTTTTTTTATTTAAACTAATTTTCATTTCACCCTGTGGCTCCAGTCTTGAAGCAATGGGAGGGAACTAGGGTCCTTGTTACACATTGCACTTTGAGCCGCTCCGGTGTTGGTTAGTGTTAGTGCTAGCTTCAGTTTGAAGCAGTCACACCTTAAGGCTAAAAACCTTCTCTGTCTGCCACCTGCACACCTCTGACTTGCCACTAGATGGTTGATTAGCAGGCACCTGACGAGGAGCTACTAGAGTGAGTTGTCACTATAGGGCTGGTGAGCCACAACAGGCTTCTGTTCCTGCTCTAGGTGGGGGAAGGGAGATGGGATGGAGGTGAGCACTAAAATAGGAAGTGGAAAGAAAATGGGGCTGGGGGAAAGATGGTGAAATGAAGGAAGTCAGCCACTGAAGGATAAAATAAAAAGAATAGAAAACAAACAAACAAAACAAAGAATTTAAAAATGAATAAGAGGAAATAAGTTAAAGAAGGACTCATGTTTTAATGAATTAGAATGTGGGATTGGGATGTAGGGTGGGTGCTGGTCATGCTTCCCAGGGTGGACGGGAAAAGGGAGCGCTGAGGGAAGGAGCTTTTGGGAGAATTCCTGCCCCTGGCTCAGGAAAGGAGCCCCAGGTCATGGGGACCCAGTCCAGCCCTCTACCTTGTTCTCCCCCACCTGTAGACCCTACTCCCAGATCTCTATGTATCCTGTGACCTGGCTAGCTGGCATGCGCTCTGCAGGCTGTTTGCATGGGGTTGCACCCCTGGGGCTGGGAAGGTCATACCCCTTGAGGGTGAAGGGGGACCTGGCTTGGTGCCAGAACCACTCCCCTGGACAGTAGAATTCAGGAGGTAGAAAATTTGGACACACAGAACAGGAGTGTGGGGCAGGGAATGCCGGAGTACTGCAACTTGGTCAGCTCAGCTGTGGGGAGAGGCCAGGCATTAATGGAACATGAGCTGTGTAACATGTATCAGAAATAACCCTGCCCTGGAGTGGCATAACTTTAAGCCACCGAAACAGTGTTTAAAATTAGTTCTGGGTGTTAAATGTGTGGACAATCCAAGGGCAAAGAGCTCCAGGACACACCTAAAATTAATCTATTATAAGGCCCTAGTTTCTTCTTACTATTTTATTCATTTACTGATGTTTCTTTTACTTTTTTGGCTTGAGATCAACTACTCTACCTTCCCTGCTAAGGTTCTTCATAAGGTATTGTTGTTTTCTTATGCCCTCTGGGAGTCTCTGTATCAGCATTTGGAATGCAGCTCCCAAATGTTTCAAACACTATTGCTTTTGGTGGAGATGAGCTGGTGACTGCTGTTTGGATCTCTTTATTAGTGATAAAATGTTTCCATTACTTGTCTCTGTTTTTGACACTTTAAGAGCCATGTTTTTAACTTTTCTTTATATCTATAAAGACTAGAAACTTTAAAAAAAAAAGAAGAAAAAGCTGATATTCTCAAGTAATCAGATTGCAAGCAGTCAGACTTTAATGAAAAGGCCAAATAAGCACAAGTCTCATAATAAGATAGTGTGTTGGCAATACTGGATTATATAAATCTCACTGAAACCATATCAAATGTGCTTTCATTATCTTGGTGTATGTTGCATCTTACAAAGTGGCCCAATCTCTAGAACTTCAATAGGAAAACTGTATTTTACTTATAATTCAACAATACAATTATGCTGAAATATATGTTTGTGAATCTTGATTGCCAATCATAAAACATACTGGAACCACCGTGATATGTAAAGAAAGTCATCTTATATATATCAAGGGAAAATTTACAGAACAATTTTTTTATTGCCTTTTCCATTATAAATATGATTGAAGTATACATACATTTTCTTCCATTCTTAAGATGTCTGTATAGTTAATGTTTTATGCTGTGTTTATAATTTAATTAATTATTGCATGAAAAGGGCTATACTACAACCTCAGCAGCTGTTTTGGGCTGACCTAAAATCAAACACATTGTTTTAATTTAACATCAGATTTGCATTATGTTAATCAACACCCATAAGTACTAATTATAATGTCTTATCCTGATAAAAACTGTAAGACATTTGTCCTGTGAACCACCTACATAACCACACTAGATATGTCACACAACATTATATTGCAGGGAACTGACATCCGGACAAAGTTAATATGTTGTTAATTTTGTTAGAAAAATCTTGTTTAACATTGGGTGTGTGTGTGTGGGGAGGTTCCTTTAAATATTGCACAGGAATCTTATTTATCCTGTTATTCTATTAAAGCAACCTAACTTTTGCAAGTTAATGAGCAAAACATTGTTCTTTGGCAGAGTGGCATAACTATTTTGTCTCACCATAAATGGTTATCATCAGTGAATACTAAATATATCATTTCATCTATGTTTTGTATGTTATGTCTTGAAAGGCCGAAGTAATCTTCCTGAAAATATAACACTTTCAAATATTCATATTGTGGTTTATATTGCAGCAAAACTGCATTTTCATATCATTTTTAAAAATGGCTTTTTTGTGTTTTTTGATTTAGAGCAGTTTGCTTTTTTCATTTCTTTTTTTTTTCCAACTGTATAGACAAAAGGATGCTTTGAATTAAAATATGTGAAAGAAGATATGCACCAACTGCTTACACTGCATTACTTTAATGGGAACTGCCACTTCTAACATGAGTTGCCCTGATGAAACCTCTTTTATCACACATATGAGATCAACATCATACTGCTATCAGTCTGTCAAAAAAATGCATGCCATTTCCAGAAATCATTGGGATCTGCCATTCCTATCTGACTGCTAGCACTAAGTGAAGGGGTCAAGATTTGGGAAGTATCCTCTGCAGTCAACAATGACTAACAGATTATTGTTATTTGTTTGTTTGTAAATGAAAACTGACAACAGCTGAAAAAATTGCAGCATCATGAAAAGAATACACCTCTGTTTACATAAAGGGAGGATGGTGATGGAGTATTTACACAGTCAATTCATCACAGTCATCACAGTCATCATCACAGTCAATTCACAGTTTGTATGGTTAATTTAATTTCCATGCCAGGTTGCCTCAAACTACATAGAAGCCTAGATAAAAGAAGGTAAATTCAATGCTTTCTGGTTGGAATTCAGTGATGTCTGCACTTCCTTTGGAGTATTATGTGGGGCAAAAGCTGTGATTTTCCAAGGCTTGTTCAATTCAGAAACCAGCAGGTTGTTTGTTTGTTTTTACTGGATTGGGCCCCCTCTGTTGAAAGGAAATAAGGAAATATTGACAAAGGTGGATGTGTATCTAGACTAAGACATTTTGTACAGGCTATAAGCAAGAGGTCATGTGAAGTCCTTTGGGATAATCTAATTATAGCCACCAATTAGCTCAACTGTAGAGAATGGTTATGTCATCTCAGTAGAAGCTTTGTCATAGGGAACAAGACTCGGTCTTGTGCTTGAATCGACTGTCACAGAGGTTTATCTATACATTCCATTTTAATTCTCTGACCTAGTGGAAGCAATGTTATCCAGGATTATTAATTCTGCTCTAGATGGAAATTGGCATAACTGCAGTAAATCTAGCTTTCTGGTTTACTTCAAAGGTCTTCAAGCTGCTGTTTGTCCAGTCTACTGCAAGAATCAACGTAGCTGCCCACTGCTCAAAATGGTTATTTTGGGAGTTTAGTACTCAGAAGGCATGTCTACACATGCAATTAATATGCCCAGATTTTCTGCACAGAAAATTCAGTTGCATTAAATTCAGCCCCCGTACATATCTGAATGTGCTCCCTGTATTTACAGGTATGAGAAAATGGTGCATTAGATTAATCTACTGCATAGTAATTGCTGCACACATGTAGATGCTGACACTTTACTGGGCTCATCTACACATTCATTAATTTGCTTTAGGTGATGCACATTAAATCTAGTACCTCTGTTGTGAGGTACTAGAAAAAGGTGCATTAGACTATTTGAATGTGCATTAGCTAAAAAGCACAGTTTATTTTGTAATGCATTAATGCTCATTAGCCTATTTTAAAGTGCATGTTCCCACTGTGCATTAGTTTAATGTGCAGTAAAACATCTTATGTAGACACAACCAAGGTGGATCACAGCAGTTTTAGTGAAGATTGAGCATATGGCACTGACAGAACTGTATATATGGTGATGGTAGGGAGTTTTATTCATTAGTAACAGTCATCTTGGAACCCTTTCAAATAACTCTTGCAATGGATTTCAGATTGACAGTTATTTATCAATAGGTCATCTTGGTTTGCAATTCTATATTGCTGCTTTTTGTTTCCCTTGAAACAAAGTCTAGAAGGTGAAAAAATATTGAAGTTGTGAGAGCTAGGAAAATCACCCAGGAGGGTTTAGGGTCATTTCTGTTACTTGCCATTTCTTGGGCTCTGACATTTGAGAAAGAGATATTGTGCCTGTCAAATAACCAGGGATTAAACACTGAATAATACTTAGATGATATCAGCAAAAAGCCTTTGAACAAACTTATAATGCAAGAACCAGAAAATGCCAAGCAGAGAAGACACTGGGACATTTAAAGAAAAATGCAGGACTTTTTAACATAAGTGTGCAGACATGTTATCTTGCAACATACAATATTCATACAACGGTAAAAAATAAATCACATTTTTGCTGTATTCCAAATGACAGAAACTCTGTAGCAGAGACTGGATTTGCAATTTTATCTTTGTTGTCCATCTAATTTGAAAAAAAAAAAGAAAGGAAACATATTAAGGGCACATTAGAACACCTGCTAATTAAAATTATAGGAAGAGTTCAGAGGACTCAGGAAATGTAATGAGGAACACTTTGCAAGGATTTCACCACATAATTTCCTTCCTTTGGGGAAGTGGTGGTGAAAAGGGGCTTGACGCATAGGAACTAGAACATAAGACTTTCTACCAAAACTTCTGTAAGAGAATATTTTTTGTGCCAAAGCTAACTTGGGAAAAACTGTTTGCATTTCACAGCAGCAGAAGCAGCAGCAGCAAAAGTAACAACTTATCAAACCTATCCATACATATTTGGAATACCAAATATTACTTCATACTCTTTGATGACACTGTTTATATTACACACACACACATAATGCTCTTTTTATACTACACTCTGGCTGCATCTGTTTATACTACACTCTGGGCACATCTACACGTGTGGAAGACTGCACAGTTGTTTGTTGTTTAGTACTTGCTTAAGTATTACTGAGCAGTTTCAATGCCACATGGTTATCTCTAGAAGCTATTGTGCAGTACCAATAAGCTCATTGCTCATTGTTACTGTGCAGTAGCATCGGCATCATGGTTTGTGCCCTGCCACGCTACATTGCTGTAGCAACGAGCTACAGCGATGTAGTATCTTATGTAGGTGTGACCTCTTATAATTTGTCATGCTGCTTTGCAGAAATTTTCTATCATAAGAGTCAATAATGACCACTTTTACTTCAATTATACTCTATTCCCCCTTTAGAGGGAGAGGATAATATAGGTGAAAAGTTATGTTCAAATTCTTTTTTTATTATCTTAAGAATTATCATCTCTGCATCCCTTTTTTCACTAAACCATGGGGAAAACACTCATGTTTTATTTCAAACTGTGGATTAAGGTATACTTGTCTTTTGCTAATATTTTTCCAATATGCTAAATGAAGACTAGTAACTGAAATCTGCCTAGTGACCTCTATGGCATAAAATGCAAAATCTACAGCCTACATCACACTTAAAATGAGTAGTCCATACATTTATATCACCTAAATGGTGATGGGTTAAATGGGTTAACAGTCATTTGTTTGTGGTCTAATTTAGGGCCAGACTCTCCCATCTTTCATTGAATTGAACCTTACAATCATATTAAAATTATATACAGTAGAACCTGGATTCTTCGTAGTATGTGGACAGGCATAACATCTAGAATGTTCTGAATACACGCTAAACCCCCAGGGTATCTATACACATGCTCCTGGAGTTGGGGGCAGAGGGGGTACTTTAATTAGAGTGGGTCTGAGAGCTGCTGTAATTAAAGTGCCCAGAGCTTCATGTGTACCATCAGCCCCACACTGAAGAATGGTGGTGGTGGGGGTGTGTGTTTTAACTAAAGCTTGCAGAATGAGTTTTAGTTAAAATGCCCGCGCCACTATTTGTCAGCACAGGAACAGTGATACATGTGACACTGGAGTCTGCTGGTGCTCAATACTTACCATGCTTCAATGTACTGTAATTACAGCATGTTGGAGCAGCCTTGCTGCATATGTATAGGTGTGTGTGAGAGCAGAGGAGCTGACAAGCCCCGAGACTCATGGGGCGAGAATCCCCATGGTAACAACACGCCTGCTGCGCCGGAGGGCGGGGTGCTTACTTAACTGTTTCAGGTGTGCAGCAGAGCTGGCGGGCTTAAAGGCTGCACCGGAACGGAGGAAAGGGCGCGCGGAACTAGAAGAACCAGAACGGGAGTTGACCACCAGTGAGTGTCAGGAGCGGCGGATGCACCCCGGTGCATGCCAAGCCCGCATGTTCTGGGGCAAGGGTAAGGCCCCAGAGAGGCGGGACAGCTTGGGGCAGTGAGCCCTGAAGCTAATTGGGGGAACCAGGACGACCGGGAGCACCTAGCCCCGGCCGAGGCTACTCGGCGGGAAGGCCTGGGTTCCGGGCAACTGACTGGGCAGCATTGTGTCCGTAGTGAGGGACAGAGTGGCCCCAGGAGTAGAAAAGTCCTAAGGGGCAGACAGCTCTTCCCAAGAGAGAGG
Organism: Crocodylus porosus; assembly: GCF_001723895.1. NCBI lineage: Eukaryota > Metazoa > Chordata > Crocodylia > Crocodylidae > Crocodylus > Crocodylus porosus. The sequence continues at coordinate 15,393,066 of NW_017728914.1, forward strand.
AAAAGGAGACCCTTGAGTGGGAGAGTCGGACTTTACTGAAACCAACATGGGAACCCAGAGTCCCCTGCTCCGGTCGGGAACAGGGTATTTGGTTCAGCATTTACTATTCTGTTTTTCATTCGAGGAATTGCCCCACCCCTCCTAAGGGGAGACTTGAAGGGCAGCAGTGACTCATGGGCGTTGGACATTCCTGGAGGCCCGGGCGAGGGTGTAGGGGAGGAAGGAGCCCTCAATTACCTCGGACCCTGTGGGACCGGAAGTCTCATTTTTGGACGTGCACACGTTGGAGAAAACACTGAACTTATGAATCATCAAAGTCGTGGCAGGCGGTTTCACACGTGCAGATCCTAAGTGAGTACACTTTCAGGCCAGGGATTTTCAGCGGGACGTGCACTGACGGGTGGACAACCAGACTCGCTGACAAGGTGCTCCAAAAGGCTAGACATGCATGCTACGTTAGAGCAGTTTAAACTTCTTTGAACATTTCAGAAGGGCACCACGAATATCAAGTACTGTTCTGAGCTGGTACTTCTTGAACTGGTTCCATGTTATGAGAGGACACAGTGCCTAGGGTCTAGTTAGTCCTCCAGGCATCCCAAACTGTACCCCTCCTCATCCTCATCCTCATCCCCCCATAAGCCCATATAAGGCAAGGGGGTTGATCTTGGATACAACTAGGACTCTACTGCCCAAAGATCTGCTGTGTACAGAGACTGTAGTCCATGGGAGTGGGGAAGCAGAAAACGTGTCAGTTTCACTCTCCTGCTAGGGGCCCCAGGGCTGGGGCCCCAGGCTTATTTGGATGAGAGGAGGTAGCCAGATTTGTGTGGGGGGGAGGTCTTTGTGGCCCCTGCTTCTGGTGGTTGGGTTGTTGTGCAAGTAACAGTAAACATCTGCCAATTGCTGGGGGGTTGGAAAGTGGGATGGGAGCAGACCATTGTACAATGGATACTTAATACAATATAATGGTTCTTATTTCCATACTCAATGTTAACTGTTATGCCACAATTAGCCAATTGCCCATCATAAATGACGGAGCATTTCAGGGATGGAATATTTACATGCCCTCCTCCCGCCCACTCACCCTTCAGGGCCAGCCATGTAAACAGTCCATCTATCACCTCCTCCTGCAAAGCAGTGGGGCTTCAGTCTGCCTGAGGAAGTGGTGGCGGCTCGTCTTTCTCCCCTGCCTGCCTCTGCCTCTTCCTGCAGAGCAGCTTTCCTCAACTTGAGGCAGCAGTGGCGGCAGCTCCCATCCCCCTACCCACCTGCATCTCTGCCTTGTCCTGCAGCGTAGCAGGGCTTCCCTCTTCCTGAGGAAGTGGTGGTGACTGCAGTGGCAGCAGCAGCTCCTTTCCCCAAGCCCAGCTGCCTCCACCTTCTCCCACAGAGCAGCGGGGTTCCCTCTTCCTGAGGCAGTGATGGCAGCTCCCACTCATCTGCCAGCTTGCCTCCTTCTCCTCCCCCAAAGCAGTGGGTCTTCCCTCTGGTAGTGGTGACTCCTTCCTCCTCCTCACCCACATACCTGTCCCCCCACCTCTGCCTCCTCCTGCAGAGCAGTGGGACTCCTGCCTCCCTGCCTGAGGCAGCAGCAGTGGCTTCCTCTCTGCCTGAGGAGGCAGAGCCCCTGCTGCCAATCACTGCCGGCCTTCTCCGCGGTGCATGCGCAATTGCCAAAAAGCATTACGGATAGACAGACAGACAGACAGACAGACAGACAGACTAAGCCCTTTATTACATTAGAATAATTGTTAATGTTTCCTTGCCCTCTGTACTGCACTCATGAAGCCCCCCTGCCTGGCAGGTTCCATCTTGCATACACATCTGTGCAATTTGCTACCAATGAAAAATACTCTAGTGGTTGGAAAACTTGGGGAGTTCTTGGTGGGGGCAAGCATCCAGCCCCTGGAACCACAAGCAGGGTCCACACAGCTCCCCAGCACCAGGCAGCCCCTTCACTCTAACCCCCTGCCTGAATGCAGATACTGCCCTTCAACAAGAAACCTGGGTAAACACTGGTCACCAACTCCTAGAAGTTATGATGGTCTATTTTACTATCCCCTAGTGGTGTTTTGGCAGCACTGCAATCTCTAAAGGGTGAGGGTTCTTAGACTGTACAAGAGAACACTTCTATCTAGGAACAATTGTGAAACGGTTCCCAATCAGTGCCATTCTTGAAACAATTTAAGCATTATATCTCGTGATTGACTCAAATATTACCCTATGTGGTTGTGGGGATAGGCCACCACTGCCCCACAGCCAAGCTCCAGCTGGCCAGGCTCTGGTTTTGGGTGGTGCAAACTGCCCCCACATGCACCACCCCTCTTATTTTTTTGTGTGGTTTTTTTAACTCCAGGATGTCCCAGGGTCAATTTGCACCCCTCCCTCCAGCTCCTCTTTCCGGGGCTGTTACATTGTATTGTGAAGAACAGCTGAATGTGTGGTATGTGGTGCCCCAGATGTGTCTGTGGCACTGTATACTGCATGGCCATGCTCATTTGGACACAGACAAATGGTCTAGGTTTTACTTACTAGTGAAGATGTAGGAGAGTAGGTGAGCTCCCTGAGTTGATGTGCATTCTTTGTCACTTTTTTATTCTCTTTATAGTTCTGCAGTGGTATAGTGTTGCTAACTTGTCAATATCAAATCTTAAAGAGCTAGGCTCTGCATACAAAACTCTACTACTGAATGCAGTGGACACATTACAAGACCTGATATAAATTTTAGGGTGTATTGGGTTTAAATTTTTTTCTCCTTATCTTTTTTTATAGTATAACAGCCTATAGCATAGCAAGGCATTCAATCCATAATGATTTCATATCTGTGATATATTTCACGCACAGCTAAATCCCTATGATAAAACAGTTCTGTTCATATCATAAAATTATACAGGGAATGCCTGTTTCATTTGTCTCTTCTGTTCAATGCTCCATACATAGTCACTGAAAATATTAACATGTCCCCAAAGACAGACTGTTCAGTGGGTGAAAACAACCTATTTTGGAGCTGCCTTGACTACTATCTTCTGCAGACTAATTTAGTCACCAGGAAATTGCAAAGTTCAACAGCCTTTAACAAAAGCAAGCAGCATCATAATTTAACTTTTAAGACAACTGATATTGCTCTTCATCTTAACAAATGAAAAAAAGAAAGGAAAAAGAAACAGAAAGAGAAGAATGCCATGAGAAAACTGTCTCTTAGTAGTGGTTTTCATGTGTGCATCATTCATTTTGCTATATTTTTCTTTGCCAGTCAATCCTGTACCCGACAGTTGAGGCTAGTGAAAAACAAATTTTTCACCTTGTGATGTACTCGTATGAGTACTTGAATGTCCTTACAGTAGGTGTGCAGCCAAGTGAGCCAACTCAAAATGTATTTGTATCAAATTTAATTAAGAATTCCTTAGAATCCTAAAGACTTTCACTTATGGCCTCCTACTTATCTGCCATTTACTTTCTCTCCTTCTTCCCGCTTTTATATTTTTGTGTTCCCAACCCACAAAGATATCCCTGCTCATTCTAACTGCTGCAACCATTTATAGATTATCTATGTTTTACTTATTTATGACAAAATTAAGAAATTTGTCAGCCTTACTATCAAACATAGCCTTTCTTCTGCCCCAACCAGCTGTTGTATTAATGCTCAATTTTTTAAGGCCTCATGTGTAGGGGGACCTGTCACAGGGCAAGCACACAGGCAGAACATGTTCAAAATTCTAGAACACCATTTCTTTATACTTAGTTGAAGAAGAGAGGAAGAAATTTTTACCAAAATAAACCCTATTCAGTTCCTTCCCCATTCTAGAGCATTTTTTGAGATTGTCACTATCCTCTGAAGTGTCTAGGATCCATCTCCTGCAGTTCATGGCTTGTCTTCAACACCTTTGGACTCTTTTTCTCTCTTCTACAAAGGAGCCTGCTTTGACCTTGGCTGGTTTAGCAGTTAAACTTATCCATGTGCTTTGAAATCATGTCCGTTATGCTCTCATGCCCAATGTAACCTGTCTAGTCTTGCGAATTTCTCCTTTGTGTTTTTAGTGATTACTTTATTCTACCCCTTGTTTGGTCACTTCAATCTCTTTGTTATTGTGAAGAGGTGAGTACGGGTAGGACGGAGCCAAGTGGAGAGTGTTGCTTCTGGAGCTGCTGTCATGTGAAGATAGAAGCTCTGAGAGAGCAGGGGAGTGGCAGGTCATGAAGTTTTAGAGGACTAAGAGAGAAGGAGGGAGCAATGTCGAGGGACCCTTTGATGGAGCTGTGAGGAAGCTTATTGGGTTTTGTTTGATGTCTGAGGGAAGGAGGGGGCAGATTCCCAGTAAGACTCAGAGCAGTATGGGAGTGTCAGGGCAGCAGTGGTGAGGGAAAAAAAAAGAAAAGAAATGTATCTGATTCTAATACTGTGAACAATGGGGGAAAAAAAAAAAGAAAGGGATTTATATTTTAAACCCTTTGTATATGTAAAAAGATTGTTCTTTTTTTTATATTCGGAATGTCCAAGATTACGTGTAAAAGAGAGGTTAGGTTGATGACTCTCCCAGCAGCATAAATAAACAGATTTTATGCAGAGAGATCTGAAGAAAGAAGATCTTTATTAAAGTTAAGAGACACTTTACAAAATAAAAGAAGAAGGAGGAGAATTTTAAGAGTGAGACAATTCATTAGTACTAAGTTCAGTTAATTTATGTTTTTATCTGTTAAAAAAGTAACATAGTTTAGGTGAAGAGTTACAAAGTTAAGACTTTAAGAGATACTAGAAAGGCATGCAAGTACCTTCTTCGCTCTGATTGTGTGTGTAGAATTTGAACAAAATGTAAAAGGAAAATAAAGGAAAATAATAAATATTAACCAAACGGTGATTTAATACCTAACTTTTATCTACAAGAGTAAACGGATCAAATGAGCTATATGTGATCCCCCATTAAAAGATTGCAGTAGAAGAAAACTAAAATAATAAATAACCCCTCCTGACTCATAACATCTAAAGATAATATTAATATTAACTTTAATAATAGTAAGATCATAGACATGGCAAGCAAGAAAGTCGGGGCATGCCATCAGCTCATAGAATAGTGGCAAGTACAGTAAAAGGTATCCTAAGCAATCATGACAGCTATATCTGGGAATCTTCCACTCGTTCTATTTCTCTTTTCTTGTAGGCAGGTTCTCTTGGTTTCAGCCAATCCATTGTCTCAATATTTTTCCAATCTGAATGGCAGGCAGTAGAGCAGTGCCAGCCTCTTCCTGGTGGGGGGGGGAGGGGGGCTGTGCTGTAGGTGGGAGAGGGGTGGGCTCAGCTGCTATTTGCTGTGCAGGATGGGCAGCGGCAGAGAGGTGGTCCCCTGGCTGGGAGGGGGGCTATGGGGAATTTTGGGGTGGTTATAGTCCCCACCTAAACCCTCTTTAGTGCTGCCCCTGCTGGCAGGTAATGGAGCTGCTCCAGAGCCCGGCTGGGATCTTGTGGCAGTGACATCTTGATCCAGAGTAATGATCAGCAGCCTGCATGCTCCAGGCAGGGGCATACAGACAATGAATTATAGTTCTGCCCCAGCTCTGTTGCCATGCTCTGTCTCCCATGCTGTTACCGCTGCAAGGAGGTGGGACAGAGCCGTGATCCACTGCCTACACACCCCAGCCTGGAACATGTAGGCTGCAGGTTGTGGCTCTGCCCTGGATCCACCACTTTGCCCACCCTTGGAATAAGTGTTATAACAACAGTATGATAAGATCAAGCAAGCAGAATTCATATATATATATAAAAATTCCACAAACTGTCACACTTGTTTGCAAAAATAATAAAAGTAATATTAATGGGGGGAATCATTTTACTCATTCATGGTCTGTCTTCCTGTTGAACATTTTAGTGTTGCAAGTTAAAACAGAGACTCCCTTGAAGCAAGCAGGAAATGCTGAAACTATGGGTCTGCACATCTGCTGATCAAATATTCTCAGTGGAGCAGTTAGGAAATTTCTATGGAGTAGGGAAAGTACTTACATAAATCTAGATCATGAAGTGATGAGATGATGGTCATTTAATTAAAGTGATGGCAAATGAACAAATGGAAGGAAGTGCTTTTTCATAAAATGTGTAATCAGCCTGTGGATTTTATAGCTGCAGGAAGGCAGAGAGTTAGCTGATAGAGCTAGATTTAAAAAAAAACCAGGATCATTTTATGACCATTAAAAACATTCTTAGCTGTGCATGTCAAAGTGATGGGGTAACCAAGTCTTATATTTTGGAGAAAAAGTAGTCACCTTTGGGTCTAAGGAAGTAGTTGTTGGATCCAAAAGTTACACTTTGTTAAGTCTTTTAACAAATGGCTTTACTTTTGCAAGTGGAAAATGAGGCTAAGAGAAATGAAGCATTCAATATGAGAAGTAATATTTCCTTAAATATGAAGAGTTCAAATTGTCTGAATTGCTGTTGTGTTACTCCATTTTATTTCTACCCTCCATCTCTCCTCCCCACAAAAAAAACATTTATTCATCAGTTTGGATACAGATCACTAAATGTCTTTTTAACTTTTGATTTAGCTGGATTTAGCCTGGGAAGACTAGTTCTAAGAGACTTATTTGTTAATGGAACTTGAGGGTTAGTTTGAAGGTTATCTTAAACACTTGTGCAATATACATTTGGAAAAAAATAGTCATTTAATAGAAATACCAATGACTCTTAATGGACAAAATCCTGCTCCTATTGCTATACATTGGAAGGATTGTGGGCTTTTATTTCCTTGGGAACAGGATTGGGCCCATCTTACTCAAATTAATGGAACTTCTTCAATTCATCTCAGTACCTATTAGATGAGGGCATACATCCAAATAAGCATGTTATCCATCCCTCTCTTGAGTTTATCTTTCTGTAGGTGAGAGCTGAGTAAGAGTATTGTTGCTGGAGGGGTAAAACTAGGGGTCTAAATTGATCTTAGATGGTCGGGGGAAATTTATTATGGAAAGGGATGGTGCCTTCATGATACTTAAGGATACAATCATGAGTCTATTATGGACTTTGTGTAAAAACAGGATTCCTTCTTATTTTGACCCCAAATTAATATATTTTTCCAAAGCTAGGATTTCTGGGTTCTGAAGAAATACGCAAATCTTTATATTTAATAAAAATAATGTATGTATTATATAGTGAATGCAAAATTGATGGTGTCCCTTGCTATCTTTTCCTTGCTTTTAAGTTCTCGGGTTTTATAAATGATAGCGGAGCAGGTACATTGCTGTCAGTCAACAACCTTAATTGATTTTTTAAACAAAATTTTTTACTTGGGAATATGCAAATGTGCATATTAGCATGACACAATATACGTAATATATGTGCATATTATGTGCATAGATTTACATTTTTGGCATAACGCAGGAGATGTATTGAAAGGACCTACACAACTACAGTCAACAGACTATTAACTTAGCCAAAAATGTTATCACCATATACATGACTTCAGCATTTTAAAAACACAGCACATATAATAATCACTTCAGATGCTATGCATAGTTAAATGATTTAAATATATTCAACTGTACAGGTTTCAAGGTCACAGATAACTGATAACTGTTCCCTTTCCACTGCTACTATGCAAGTCATGAGTAGCTAATATGGTTAATAATGATTATAACCAAATGGGTTTAAATAATTGCTAACTAAAAGAAGTCCTAAGTAAAGCAAGTTCTGAAATGAAAAGTCAATGTTGTTTCTAGAGGGCTAAAGCATTTAATTTGTGCCATTCCCTTAAAATACAGCAATTGTGCAATAATTACGTCTTCAAAAACCACTTCCAAAAATGATGCTTTTTATTCTAAAATAACATTTAAGCAGAAATAAATGTTACCTTTCCTAACCCTGCTCAAGGCAGTACACAAATGACATGCTCATCTTGTTTTTACTTTACCAGCTTCATTTTAATATGAAGAGAGGATGAAATTTAGATTGCCTTATGACTGCAGGGTTGAAAAGAATAAAACAACAGTAGTCTGGAGACTTTCATTTTCTCATGTTCAATGAAGCCACTAAGGTCACAGCCATATGAGCATGCACATTCTCTGGGGACAAGAAGCAGCAGCACACCTTGTGCCATTGCTACTTGTCCCTGGAGAATGCTTGTACCCCGCATACTCTGGTACATGGCAAGTTACCTCGAGTAGGATAGAGGAGGCTGGGGACAACAACTATGCTGGTTCCAGCAGCCTTACCTGGGGTCCTGGGGGCCTTGGAGAATTGTAGGCACAGCACTCCTGCAGCTGGGAGCCTGGCCAGAAGCTGGAGTGTGGAGTCAGACAAACTCTTTACGCAGAGGCAGTATTTTTATTATACCAACTAAATAGTTGCAAAAAAGTTGTTCTTGGCAAGAGTAAGCAAGAGTAGCAATGCTCATATTTTAATGTCTGTCAGAAAATCTTGATTAAATAACTTTCAGTGTTATCTAGAACTTTTACATGAACTTACAGTTAGTAGAATTTCTTGCTATCAAAGAATAGCATATTATAAAAAGCAATACATCACCTTAACAAAGAACAGTTAATCAGTCAGTTCCTAGAGTGATAAGAGTAGAATCTGATAATGTGCCAGGATGCACTTCATTTCACAGACTCTGATCACAAAATACATTATATATCCTGTATTTTTTTACCTCATTACTAAAATCCTGTGGGCTATTGTATTAATTTTTATAGTCTAACTGTAGCTTGGAAAAGAGCAGGTAGAGTCCTGAATTCCTGCTTTTGATAAGGGACTTCTCTGACTCTAGAACTACTTGTGATGCCCTTGGCTCCACTGGGATCCAGGGCAACTGGCTGTTCCATTTAGAAAGACAGCTACTCTGGGTGGATGTGGGGAAGCAGGCACTACCACAATGCTTTGCAGTATTTGGTTAACTTGCATGTTTAACAATAAGAAAGAATTAGAAATGTGAAAAACAGAGATTTGGTAAAGAGATCTTTCATTTGACATTTGTAATAGAATATTGAACCAGCAACTGGAGCTAGTGACCAAGGAGCCAGTGAACAGGGGCTGCAAACATGGCAAGCAGTTTGCAGGTAATTCACAGGTCATTTGCCCTAACCCCCTCCCCCTCACCGTTTTGAGGGGAAAGCAGATTAAGAGACCCAGGGAAATGGCTGGAGAACATCTCAATGCCAGCCACTGCCACTGTCTCTGCTTGCACCTGTGAGGTTTCTCTTCAGGCAGGACCACTCATCATTGAGGCTTCCTCCCAAGTCTGGGTTTGGTGCTCTGAGGATGGCAGCTCCCAGGTTTCTTCCAGTGACGGCCGGTCAGGGGGTGCTTGCAGTGTGAGTGGTGCCTCCTGGTGCTGTCTCTCAGGGAAGAGGCAAGGGAATTACAGGAGGGGGTGGTAAGGTTCTGAAGCATCCTCCACCATGTGGAGTTAATCAGTTTGATGCTGGAGGAGACCTCCAGGACTTTGGAGGAAGAACTGCCAGAGCCAGTACTGGAAAAGAGAGAGCACATGGACCCTATGAGCATGGGCAATTGGTGCCTCTCAAGTCTGGGCGGGCACTAGATCACTGTCGGGAGTGGGGGCAGTGGCCAATTGCCAAGCCAGCAGCAAAACTAGAATTGGAGACTCTTGTGGGGGATGGAGGGAGCCATCTTCCAACCTAACCTGTTGTCTCAAGAAGTCTGCTACTTGCCCAGGGCCTGGATCTGAGATGTCATCAAGGGATTGCCAAGACTCATTCATCCCTCTGACTACAACCCCATGCTCCTCATCCATGTGGGCACCAGTGATACTGCCAGGAGAGACCCTGAGCATAATAAAAGTGATTACAGGGCTCTGGGTGCAAGGGTGAAGGGGTCTGGGATTCTGGTTGTGTTTTCTTCAATTCTTCCAGTCAAGGGAAAGGGTCCAAGCAGGAACAGGAATATCCTGCAGATCAATACCTAGCTGCACAGATGGTGTCATCAGCAGGGATTTGGCTTCTTTGACCATGGGATGTTCTTCCAAAAAGAAGGATTGCTGAAAAGAGATGGGATCCACCTGACTAAGAGAGGGAAGAGCATCGCAGACAGGGTCGCTAACCTAGTAAGGACGGTTTTAAACTAGGTTTGCCAGGGGATGGAGACCAAAGCCCTGAGGTAAGTGGGGAAGTGGGACACCTGGCGGAAGAACAAGCAGGAGGGGGCAACAGGAGAGGTGTTCCCATACTTCCTGAGAGTTCCAACTCCTGCTTCTGCTCCTGTCCTGGGGGCAGGCCGCTGCAGGCCACTCTGCTAGGGGAGCCCAGGATACAGCAGCTGCAGGTGGCGATGGTGGTAGGGGCTGAGACCCATGGGTTGTACCTGTGTGGCTGCCAGCTGCTTAGAAGCTGAGCAGGCCTGTTTGCCCTCAGAAAAATTTTGCTTTACTAAGTTTGGCTAAGCAGAGTAGGTACTGAAATTGCACTTTACGTTAATGCATAACTAGCTGTTACACTTCAAAATCCCAAAATGTGTTTAGTCGAGATCACACTAACACCTTCAGATCCCACCATCATTTTTGTGGAAAGGGAAAAGGAATCCAACAGACAATGCAGCACTTTACACAACTCACCCAGTGGCGATTGTTAGTGACAGAAAGATTTGGTTGTGAGGGGTTTAAAAAACATGCACACAAACCTTTAAAAAAAAGTTGCAAAAGAAATTTCAAGTAGATTTCAAAGATGCTACTCCATCCAGTGGAAGATTAAAGTTGCACATTATCTAAGAGAGTCATACGATTGCTTAAAGCCCCAGTATGAAACTGGAGATAGGCCTGTTGAGTCTCTGCGTTAGGGTCAAAGGAGAAAGGGTGATGTTGTGGCGGGAGTTTGGTACAGAGCACCAAACCAGGACAAGGTGGTGGATGAGGCTTTCTTCAAACAGCTGGTGGAACTTTCCCCAATTACAGACCTTAGTTCTCATGGGGGGCTTCAAATCACCCTGGCATCTGCTGGGAGGGCAATACAGCAGTGCGCAGGCAATCCAGGAAGTTTTTGGAGAGCGCTGGGGACAAGTTCCTGGTACAAGTGCTGGAGTGGCCAACCAAGGGCCATGCTCTTCCTGACCTGCTGCTTAAACAGGGAAGAATTTGGTGGGGAATTGTACTAGTGGATGACAACTTGGGCAGCAGTGGCCATGAGATGATTGAGTTCAAAAAGGAAAGATGGAGAGCAGCTGAGTAAGGACCCTGGATTTAAAAAAAAAAAAAAGACTCCAACTCCCTCAGGGAACTCATGGGCAGGATCCCCTGGGAAGCCAGTCTGAGGGGGAGAGGAGTCCAGTGGAGCTGGCTGTACTTTAAATAAGTCTTACTGACAGTGCAGGAACAAATGAACCCAATGTGCAGGAAGACTAGCAAGTATGGCAGAAGACCCGCTTGGCTTAGCAGGGAACTGTTCAGTAAACTAAGTCACAAAATGAAGCTTTTAAGAAGTGGAAACTTGTACAAATAACTATGGAAGAATATAAGAGCATTGCTCAGTCATGCGGAGATGAAGTCAGGAAAGCCAAAGCACAATTGGAGTTGCAGCTAGCAAGGGATGTTAAGGGCAACAAGAAGGGTTTCTACAAGTATGTCGGTAGGAAGAAAAGAATCAGGGAAAGTGTGGATCCCTTACTGAATGGGGGACACAATCTTGTGCCAGAGGATTCAGAAAAGGCTGAAGTGCTCAATGCCTTTTTCACTTCAGTTTTCACAAGTAAGGTCAAGCTCCCAGACTACTGCACCAAGGATCACAGTTTGGGGAGGAGATGAGCAGTCAACATTTGTGAAAAAACAGGCTAGGGACTATTTAGAGAAGCTGGACATGGGACTGGATGGGATGCACCCAAGGGTGCTGAGGGAGTTGGCTGATGAGATTGCAGAGCCACTGACCAGAATATTTGAAAACTCATGGTTATCAGGAGAGGTTTTGGATGATTGGAAAAGAGCAAAAATAATGCCCAGCTTTAAGAAAGGGAAAAAGGAGGATCTGGAGAACTACAAATCAGCCAGCCTCACCTCAGTCCCTGAAAAAATCATAGAGCAGATCCTCAGGGAATCCATTTCTAAGCACTTGGAGGAGAAGAAGGTGATAAGGAACAGTCAGCATGGATTCATCAAGGTCAAATCATGCTTGACCAACCTTATTGCCTTCTATGATGAGATGACTGGCTCCGTGGATGCAGGGATCCCAGTGGATGTGGTGTGTCTTGATTTTAGCAAGGCTTTTGATACGGTCTCCCACAACATTCTCATAGGCCAGCTAAGGAAGTACAGGTTAGATGAATGGCCTGTAAGGTGGATAGAAAATTGGCTCGAGCATTGGGGTCAGAGTGTAGTAATCAGTGGCTTGATGTCTAATTGGCAGCTGGTATAAAGTGGAGTACCCCAGGGTGGGTTCTGGGGCTGGTTTTGTTTAATGTTCTTATCAGTGACCTGGAAGATGGGATAAAGTACACGCTCAACAAGCTTGCAGATGACACCAAGCTGTGGGGAGTAGTAGATATGCTGGTGGGTGGGGCTAATATTTAGAAAGACCCAGATAAATTGGAGGATTTGGACCAAAAGAAATCTCATGAGGTGCAACAAGAACAAGTGCAAAGTGCTGCACTTAGGATGGAACAGTCCCATGCATCAGTGAAGGCTGGGGCTGACTGACTGGCAGCTCTGCAGAAAAGGACCTGCAGGTTATAGCAGGCAATAAGCTGAATATGAGCCAGCAGTGTGCCCTTGTTGCAAAGAAGGCTAGCGGCATACTGAGTTTCATTGGTAGGTGTGTTGTCAGCAGGTCAAGGGAAGTGATTATTTCCTTCTATTCAGCATTGCTGAGGCCGCATCTGGAGTACTGTGTTCAGTTTTGGGCCACCCACTACAGAAATGTTGTGGACAATTCAGGGGGAGTCCAGCAGAGAGTAACAAAAAAGCTGAGGGGATTGTGGGACATGACTTATGAGGAAAGACTGAGGGAACTGGGCTTATTTAGTCTAGGGAAGAGGAGACAGAGGGGATTTAATAGCAGCCTTCAATTACCTGAAGCAGGGTTCAAAAGAGGATGGAGCTGGACTGTTCTCAGTGGTGGCAGATGACAGAACAAGAAGCAATGGTTTCAAGTTGCTGCAAGGGAAGTTTAGGTTAGGTATTAGTAAAAACTTTCTCATTAGAAGGGTAGTAAAACACTGGAACAGTTTACCCAGAGAGGTAGTGGAAGCTCCATCTTTGGAAATTTTTAAGACCTGGTTCAACACAGCTTTGGTTGGGATTATCTAGTTGGGTATGATCCTTCTTTGAGCAGGGGGTTGAACTAGATGACCTCTTGAGGTCCCTTCCAACCCTAATATTCTATGATTCTATGGTTGAACAGAAGAGCTAAGGGATGGCTGTATTATGTAGAAAGGCTCCATGCCATACAGAGACTCTTTCAAAGAAAGAGTAGAAAGCAGTTGTTGCATAGGAGAAAAAAGCACAATTTAGTTTGTTTTAAAATAGGGCAGAGAATGAGTGTAAATCTCCAATTTACATCAGGTGAAGACGTGTCCAAAGCAAACTGAAATGGGTTCTGAAATGAATGGGAAAGCAGTGGAATTTCTTAAAGATGAGGGGTTTTGTTTCTTGTTTTGGGGTTGGGTTTTTTTGGAAAAGTAGGAAGAAATAGTAATATACTTGAGCCAAGAAAACTGAGGACTGAAAGGCCATAAGTAGTTTCAATAATGATGGTGATAGAAGAGCAATATCTTCAATCCATCTCATTCCCAAGCACAGAATTACAAAATTATCTGGCTGCATTAGAACTGTGATTTCTTGTCCTCTCCTGAAATGCATGTTTTAGCCTGTGCCATACAAAATTGAGACCCTTAGAACAGGGTTATTTTCCAGACTGGGCTAGCAGTGAGTGTATGTGATGTAGCTTGTCGCTACAGTGATGTAGGGTTAGCAGGCAAAAAACATGATGCTGATTCTATTGCTCAGTAAAAATGAGCCACTGCACAATAGCACTGGAAATGACCCATGCAGTGCTGGAACTGTGCAGTAAATGATGGCATATTAACAACTTAATAGCCTGGCACCCATGTAGATGTGATCACTGAGTAGGTACAATGGAAATAGCATTTCCCTTTATCTTCTGTTCAGTCAATGTTGAAAGGGAAAAGTAGCCTGTATGAACACTGCTTTAGAGAAGAGAAGAGAATTGAAGACAAAGACCACATTGCAACAGGGAGAACGAAAAATCTCAGTGGAGGTCTCTCTTGCAGTGTCGGTGAAGAGAAGATGAAATGGTGATATGAACTTAAGATCCAAAGACTTTAGAGACACTAGGAAGACTCATATGGGACATGTCCATATGTGCGTGGATTTTTGTTTCCCTGGGGACAAGTAGCAGTGGTGCACCTTGTACTGCTGCTTTGTGTCCCTTGGGAATGCCTGAAGCTGTAGTCTGATAGGACCCAAAGGGTGTGCCCCCATGTGCAGGGGTGTGAACAGTGACAAAAGGTATTGTGCCACTACTTTTTTTGCCTCTGTAAGTGGAAGCCTCTGCATGTAGGGACACACCATTTGGGTCCTATCATACTATACCTGAGTGATTTTAAGGTTCTAAAACTGAGCAGAGTCTGAGCTTTGCCTTTGTTTGTGGGTCTTTAGGCAGGCTCACGGGATGTGCATTGTCTGCCTAGTATCCCTTTCTGATAACCGAGGTCCTATGGAGTAATCACCTATGCTTTATGGAAAGTGACCACTTCTCCTGCCATTTCCCACTCCTCCTGCCATTTCCCACTCCTCCTGGCTCCTGGTGTGCTAGAGGAACCAAGGCAAAACTAGAGGAGGGGAGACACGCTGGCTGGAAGCCAGAGCATCTTCTGGGAGGACCCAGGCTCTGTGTCTGCTGGTGAATGCTCCTGTGGTGTGTACCACAAATTTGCAGCACAGGACATTATTTAATGTGCCAGGCATGTGGTTTGTGGCATTGCAAAGAAGTGTACAGCACCACAAACCACACATGCCTGCACATCTGGATCCTGCCAAACACAGTAGTCTGGGGCAGTCCAGCAGAGAACGTCAGGGTTGTTGTGACCATCACTGAAACTTGATATGGTATTCTCAAAAGAAAGAAGGAGAGATATATGTTTTAAATGCCTCTGTTCATGTAAGAACTGTATCTACAGTTGTGAAAAAGTCAGTAATATACTTATGAAGATCAATGATCCTTGTCTTAACTAAGTGAAAATGGTATTATTTGATTACTGAAGATTGCATAATTCTTTATCCCCTGGAATAAGATTTTGTCCATGAAGATGAAATTGTAATTATCAGAGTATCACTTTTTATTTTCTTCCTCAAACTAATAACGTTCTTAGTTGAATCCAATCTAACATGAATTAGACTATCCATTTCTTTTCTTGAAAGGAAGATAGGAGAGTAATTTTGTTTGATTTAGGCATGTTTCAAGTATGCTTCAATAATTGAAAACAATAGAGTACTTTTAAAAATATCAATTTTAAAGAACAGCACTGTGTCTCAAGAAACCATAACCATGAGAAAGATGGGCAGATTGATTTTGGTAAATATGTGAAGTATTATCAGAATGGCTGCTTATGTATATACATGTCCTCAACTAGGAATCTCTGAGCAGCAGGAGATATCTGCTTTGTCCTAAACCAAACATGGACGATATGACCCCATCTTCTGCTGTTGATCAAGCCCAGTCCTTAAGAAGACATAGCTGGACTGCTGTTCAGCTGATATAAATTCATGGAGATTGACTGTTTTCCCCAGAGAAAAGACAATTTAGGTAAGATGGAAATCTGTACCAAGAAGTTTAGGAACTTGCTTAGTACTGCACCTGGTTTCCAGTGATTTTTTTTAAGGTATGGCCCAATAGATTTGCTTTTTAGTAGAACTTAGAACAGAAATGGTGACTTTTATATTTATTTTTACATCTCAGGAACATTTATGATACTCCTCCTTTGTTACTAAAGAGAAGAGCTGTTAGGTGCAGTATATCAGGGTAAATCTGTTCCAGTTATCCTGAAGCACTTCTGGCATCACTAAACTGAATCAAATGAAACCCAGATGCTAGACATGTTTAGTGTGTTTTAGTTTATGAACTATAAAAGGTTCCATCCAAGTGAATGAATCTCAATATACTGTTCCATAATCTGGATTGGAAAAATAATAATAATCACTCCACTCTCAGTCACTAAATGATCTCTAGTTTGCAATATCCTGTCTTCAAATATCAGTAAAAGTAATGTCACTTTTCTTGTTCCACATGTTCTCAAAATCTGTGCTTACAGTACAGAAAGATGTATTAATTATAGTGATATCAAATGCTAATGATATAAACTGGAATAATGAAACTTATGTCTGCATGATTATATCTGCATGATTCTGTTGCAGTGCAAGAGTAGCAAAACCATGTGAGCTTTAACTCTGCTTCTTTGGGCATCAGAGTTACAGTGAGTCCTCTAATTTTTATTACTACAGGGTCATAGAGATGTAACACACAAATGCTGCCAAAGCTACAGCTCTGCAGGTTGGATCTGGCTCAGGCTGTAGGTTGCTGCCCTGGTCTAAACCAGGTCTATGCTACACAAGCAGATTCTCAGGTGGTGCAGCTTGTTGGAGCTCCACTGAAATCAAGTCACAACTTCAGTTCATTGAAGTGACTGGAGGTATGACAATTTATACTGGCTGTGGATGATACAGAACTAAACCAAAGTGATCAAAAGCTCTTTCATGGGCCATGCAGGAGTAATCCAGTATGTACTTTAGAACTCAGCATGAAATTGAAGCTGTATACAGTTCCACTGAAGTTTTCAGAAATCCATGCAGTTCTTAGCTTTGACCACATTTCTGCTTATATGAAAAACATCGGGAAACACTGGGTTTGCATGAAAGCCCAGTTTATTTGTAAAATGACATATTTTGGTTGTCTTGAATTTGGCAAAAAATATTCCAAGAGCTAGTAATACATGGTCTTTGTGCTAGTCCATGGTAGTGGTTCAGTGAGTTCTGCCTCTGGAGAATAAAACAGTTATGTTGAAGAGTGCAAACCACAACTTTGGTTTGGGATAACTGGAAGCTTTTAGCCTTCACTAGAATTACAAAAAGGGCAATTAAGATGCAAAACAAGTGACTAGTTGTTGACTGCAGGTCACCTACTCTAAAAGAGTGACTGTTTATAAAAAGAACATTTTAAAATTACTTGGATTCTCAGTTAAACATTAGTTAAAAAAAACAAAAACAAAACCCCCTCAAACTGGTTGTATTCTTGAAACAAACATTGAGCTGAGCTGTACCATATAAAAACTTATGTTGTATTATGATTATTTTATACTCAGAATATAAATCATAGTTAAAATAATGTGCTTCTTATTGTTTTCACCTTCAGATACATAGTTTAAAACGATTGCATTCTGAACACAATCAATGGCATTCCCAAACCTTTTTCAGATAAAGTAATGTCTATTCAAGCATCCTTGGGGAGTGTGTTCTGTTAGAACCTGGTGTTACTATAGTAACATGAATCTGGATGGTGAACAAACAGGTAATTATGATGCTTGCTTCTATAACGTGAACACCTACTTACAAAGGTCTATCAATCCAGGTGCCTGTTTCTCAATACATGCAACACCCACTACAGGGAAATTTGGGTAACAAAAACAAAAAAAACCAAAGAAAAAGATGATGACAAGATAAAGGAGCATAGGAGAAAATGATCAGCACTAGCACGGCTGACATATTTGGACACAACAAGACTTGCATTTTCAGAAAAGGTTTTAAGGTAGTTTTCATAAGCTGCTCTTCCTGAAATGCAAGAACACATCCATGTGACTCGACACGGCAGATCTCTAATGTATGGCTGTAACCCTGTTGTAGAAGTGTCTGTCTTTTCTTACTGTGAGGCACACCTGCCTTGATCTGTTCATAAGTGAGTAATGGAAACAGGATAGTTACTTCCATAATGGACCTTTCTTCTCTGGAGTAGCATGCCTCTGAAATTCTATATGGGGCTTATTCAGAGTACACTAACTTTCATTAGCTTTGGACTGGTCCTTGTGAAGGATATCATTAGGTATTTTTATGTCAAAAATAATTATTCTTCTTGTAGAATTAACAATAATTAGAAAGCCACAGAACATGCTGATTAGGAAAAGTGGAATGAAATGGGAACTTCATTTTCAGGGTTTTTTTTCTTAAGAAGATATAAATCCCAGTGAAAAAATGAGCCATCTTTGAAGCTGGTAATCTAAGGAACAGTGCTCAACACAAGTCCATTGCTGGTATTCAGGGAGTTTTATCATGGGCTATAGACTCCATGCTCCCCTAATCTGTTTTTTAGAAAGCAGCCATAAGTGGCATTTTTCTTCTCATGCTTCTCTTGGGGGAGATAATTAAGATTTCACTGTGCTTTTCTTACTGGCAAAGGAAATTCAGTTGGTCCCAGTTCTCATGAAAATTATTAGCAAATGCCAATTAAAGAAAATATTTGTACAAAAAGTAATTTACTATCCAAGTGCATTACCCACAGATAGAGCTAGCCAATGTCCTATGCTGATACTTGCTTACGCTTACCCAAAAGCTTTTTGATATGCAAACTTTCTAGTCCTATGAACTACAGTATATATAACAATACACTTTCATTAGTCTGTTTCTTTTATCCTTATATACTGTTTTATTTGGTATCTCTAGAATATAATAAGGAAACTACATCTTTAGGAAAAAATAGATAAAGATCTAATGGTATACTTATCCATTTTTTAATTTTGTGATAGTGTTACACATGTTAAAAGGCTTCTGAATGTAACTTGCAGTATTTAAGTGCACATTAAGGCTGGTTATCTAAATATTTAAAAACAACTAAATCTAAAATAAACATACATTAGTGGCCAGGACACTAGGCTGCAAGCCAGAAGACCTTTGTTCTATCCTGTTGGGCAAAACATTATAATTTCTCTATATTTGTTTCTCCTCCCGCACCTTTCTCTGTTGTGTATTAGGTAATAAATACCTACAGGCAAGAGATATTTACTGTTTGTTGATACAGTACCACAACAATGTGGTTCAGCTTTCAGTTTGGACCTCTGAGTGCTCCTATAATATAAATAAGGAGAGATGCTGCTGGATCACAACATCTGTCTCATGAGTATTTGCTTCCCATGCCTGCATGCAACAGTTTAAAAGGGACATGTAGAAGTGTGACAGCTAAGTAGCAGCTTGCATGCTGTAAGGTACTGCTAAATGTTTTGCACAACCTATTATAGCATGCAGGCAATTTTATCTAGATTTTTATTTTAATTTTATCCTGCCAGGCATCATAGTCTGACCAAAGAGTGAAATGCAAGTACACACTAAATCTATACCAGAAACATTTCCAGCCATAGGGATATCATCTCTCTGATGGTATTGGTTTAGCTGTCATTTCATGAAAGCTATGGGCACTTTTACACATGAAAGCTATGGGACT
The DNA here is from genome assembly GCF_001723895.1 of Crocodylus porosus. Taxonomy (NCBI): domain Eukaryota; kingdom Metazoa; phylum Chordata; order Crocodylia; family Crocodylidae; genus Crocodylus; species Crocodylus porosus. The sequence goes on from NW_017728914.1 coordinate 15,412,488, forward strand.
TTTACTCTGAGAGCTGCTTTAATTAAAGCACCGCAGCGTCTTGTGTATCAGCATCCCCAAACTTAAAAACTTAAAGCTTGTTCAATGAGCTGTAGTTCAAGTACCCACACTACCGTTTTTAAGTGCAGGGACACTAATACATGAAATGCAGAAGGTTGCTGGAGCTTGGTAGTTACTAGGGATGCGTGAAGCTTTGGTCCCTGATTCAATTTACTGAAGATTCAGCCCAATTTGATGGCCAAATCTCCAAATCCAAATCAAATCAGAAGACCCTTTAATTTCTCTGAATCGAATCATAACCCTCTGAATTGATTCACAGAGATTTGGAAAGATTCGGCAATTCAGACATAGAGACAGCTTTAAATGTTTTTTCCACATACCTCTAGGTAGCAGGGGCTTGTGAATGCTGTGATGCTGGGGCTCATGAAGCATCCCACAGAAGCATCCTGGGGAGCCCTCTGTGCTCAGCAGCAAACCCAGAAGTGGGCCAGAAGCACTTCTGGTCCACTTCCGGGTCTGCTGGGGAGTGCGCTGAGGGGCCCTCCTCTGCCTCCCTTCCTTGGCAACTGGTTCCTCCTGGGTCTGGGGGGGGGGGCACCTAGGGTCCCTGATTGCCAAGCTGGGGAGATGCGGGGGGCAGCTCCCAGTGAGGTCCCTGGCAGAACCGGTAGTGGACCAGAAGTACTTTCAGGCCACTTCTGGGTTTGCTGCTGAGCACATGGAGGGCCCCCCTGCACTCCTGTGGGATGCTCCATGCACCCTAGCATCGCAGCGATCATGAGTCATGTGTGCTAACTCAAGGTATGTAGAAAAAGCTTTTAAAGCTGTGTCTATGTCTGAATCACTGGTTCTCTAAATCAGCACCAAATCTTCAGATTTGGATTTGGCCAAATTTAATCAGGGACCATGATCTGAATCAATTAATGAAAACACTGTCCTTGATTTGGGCTGATTTCATAGATTTCATAGACATTAGGGCTGAAAGGGACCTCGGGAGATCATCGAGTCCAGCCCCCTGCCCAAAGGGCAGGAAGTCAGCTGGGGTCATAGGATCCCAG
>NW_017728914.1:15413556-15417284 GCF_001723895.1 Crocodylus porosus
CCAAAGAGCAGGCTGTGGTCATGGAAGCCAAAGCCTTCCCAATGACACCAGCTCCTCAGTCCTTGGTTCACTGCGGACCAGGTCAACAAATCAAAGCACTGTCCCCAATTTTGGCTGAAACTGAATTAGAATCTGAACTGAATAGGGCCCATTTCGCACATGACTAGTAACTAGTACTCTCCAGCAGACTCAGTTAATTGAGTCAGCCCCTACATGCTGTGATTACAGTGCATCAGAGCAGCCGCCCACACTTGTGTACAAGCACCTTATGTTTTTACAAAAGAAAAAAGATGTTATAATAATTGTACTTTAATCATCTGGATAAGAGGTCTCATGAAATCACAGAGAGAAAAAAATGGTGTTTATATAACATTTTTTCATTCAACTTTGCTTAATCCAACTGCCTGAAGAATTTTACATTGAGGCGCTTTAACAGTAGACAATCCAGATTTTCAAAATTCCTCTTCTATGCTTAAAAGAGAGGTCACCTATTAGTTGATAGTCTGTGTCTTGGCTATATCATGACAGATTCCAGTGTTTTAGAAAACAAGTGTATGTGACTACTGAATCTTATTTCAGGTAGTCTTTTTTATATTTTGCGATGCATTGTATAGGCCACAACCTCTGTAGCTGATTGGGGAAAAAACCCTAAAACTCTTTATGACACATGAGTGGTTCACTTTCAGGTTTCCTCTGTACTATAGCTTAAATCACTCGGGGTAAGATTTGTTTATGTCTAGGAATGTGATTCTAATGCAGTCACTGCAGTGATATCTATTCTTTATTTGTGATTGTTTCCCCACTTTTCATATACCTTTACATCTCCCAAGATCAGCATCCTTAAGTTTCGTATGGATGACAGTAAGTACAAGGATGTCTCATTGCAATTAGATAAATATATTAGTGTAATTTAAAACAAAATTTGTTTTGTAACTGTCACAGGACTTGACCCCAGAGTCTGCCATGATGCCCCTTAGTATCCAAATGGTTCCTGCCTAGCTTTTCCTCTAAACTACCTTTCTTTTCTTTTCACCTCCCAGGCCTTGGTATTCTTAATAGTTTTGGAAAGAGAGGCTGCCCAAGGGCCATAGAGTGAGCCTTGGTCTGTCTTCTGGCCAGCAGGTCCCTCTGGATCCCAGTGTATCCTAGATGTGCCCAATGTAATGCTAGATGTGCCCTCCTGGCCTGTATGTGCCCCCCAGGACACCAAAAACATTATGAACTATTCACCATGGTCTTCAACTTCCCCTACAGCCATGCCTGTGTCTTGCAGGTGTTACTGAACACTCAGTGAACACCTAGCCCCTCAGGGGCTCAGAGGGGCAGGCAGGAGATGGGATCAGGCAGGACTGGGATTGCGGGGCTCGGGGGATTTTTTTATCAGGAATTTTTCAAATAGGGAACACCATAATTTCTGCTAGGGAGGCCAGTGGCAGGACCCTACCTGCTCAGAGCTGGCACCTTGGACCCAGCTGAAGGTGGCTGACATTCTGGCCAACAGGAAGACATGTTTTGACAATTCCAAGCTGGCCACCACACTGGGAACATCATCCAGGTGATAGCTTCCCAGATGGCCAGGCAGGGTCATACATGGCAGCGTGCCACATAAGGCCCAACCCTGCAGCCACAGCCCACTGGCAGCTGCCCAGAAGGACAGATGCCTCTACTGGCTGTGCCATCCCCGTCTGGCTCTGGCAGGTGTGCAGCCTTGGGGGCACATGCTGTCACAGGTGGCAGCAGGATACTGCCAGGCAGCAGCCCCCACTGCCAGACTGGTGCAGGGAACTCTTAGGGCTGCTCTAGCACTCCAGCTGGCACAAGGGATAGTGTTCCCAATTGGTTCCCAGGTTCCCAATTGGCTGGGACCCAGAAGCTCCTTGCCCTACTTGCCAGGGCAGCTTTTTATACTGATGGGGCCAGGACAAAGCAGCTTTTTATATTGCTGGGGACAGCATAGGTGCTGGCCCTGAGCTCTAGCTTCCCCTGGCTGCAGATCTGGGAGCAGCCAGGCAGGGTGATTTTGTCCCACACCAGAATGCATGTCCAGGTACATGCACTGAGGCAAAGAGCCCCAGCTCAAATTTGCACCACTTCTATTTCAGCTGCTGCAAGCTCACGTGACTGCACATGTGGATGTGCCCATAGAGTATGACAAAATTAGAATGAATAGTGATGTGATTACTTATTTGGCAAGTTTGTGTTACAAGAAATTAACCTGTTCCCGGAGAGGAAGCATACTTTAGTTTCTGGGGCCCTAGGATACAATTTACTTCCTGTGTGATCCTGGGTAATTCACATATCTTTTGCTTCTGTTCCATATCTGTAAAATGGGGATAGCAGTATTTGTACACCTCATAGAGGTGTTGTAAACACACATGCACATGCTTCCTGACAGTCAGATTCCATGGTAAAAAGACCATATAGCCATCAATAGATACATAGATACTTAGCATTGCAGTTTCTTAATTTTTTAATTTTACTGAGGCTTGTCTTTGGATAGGCTCAGTAAATTTTCACAACTATATAAGGTAATATTATGCCACTACTCCATTAAAACTCTCAATAAAGTAAAGAGAAGTTAAGCTACCATCAATTTCATGTTAATATGCAATGAATGAGCAGCGTGATTCAGGAAGCCATGCTGATGACAGTTAATATCTAATGTGGCAATGCTGAACAAGGTGAAGATGGTTTCTGTCTTGAAAGACGCTTCATAGCCAACTCCATTCAGCACTATGGGGTTCAAATCAGGCACAACAATGCATATGGATAGTAATTAAATTTTTCTTTCAGGCAATAGAAGACATTAATGAGTTTTCCAGCCAGTCTGAGCTTCTAATCATTTATAAAGGTTTTTCTTGCACTGTTTGACAGTCAGGATTTTGCAAATACATGAGGAATTAAGTATGACCTTGTATGACTAGGTTCTATGTATATCAGAGATTTTTCTGTTTGTCTGGGCATGTTTACATAAGATGCTAATGTGCAGTGCTTACTGAGCATTTATTGAGTACTTGTATAATCAAGTACTCAATAAATGCACAGTAGCCAGAGTTATTGCACAGTAGTGCTGGTGAGCACATTTGTAGTGATGCTGCTGCACAGTAACCTAATAAACATGGCACAGTAGCATATTAGCACTATTTGTGCTGTAACATGCTACTGGCCAGAATTATTTGGTTACTGCACTGTTGTACTGTCTGCCTGCCAGGCCCAGATGGGGACTGCATGACCATAGAGGCATCTGCCCCTCTGGGCCAGCTGCCAGTGGGCTGTGGCTGCAGGGTTGGCCTTTGTGCAGCACTACTGCCGTGTGTGCCTGTGCCCAGCCATCTAGACAGCTATCACCTGGAAGATGTTCCCAGCGTGGTGGTCTGCTCTGAACTGTTAAAGCATGTCCTCCTAGCCCCAATTGGCCAGGAGGCCAGCCACCTCCAGCTGAGTCCAAAGTGCCAGCTCTGAGCAGGCTTCTCTGCCTGGGTCCATCCCATGCTGGGATGGGATGGGCTCCACATTTCCCCTAAAGGTAAGCATGTGTTCTCTTCCAAGTTGGTGAACCTCCTTCGGCAGGCTTTAAACTAGGCTCGTCGGGGGAGGGGGAAGATGAGGGCAGAGGAGACGATGAACTACCAGGCCCAGCAACAGCCAGCGAGCCCAGACCAATGGTCAAAAGGGAGAAACAGGTAAGTGATGGGGGACGGGGCATTGCTGAGACTAGGGGGTCAGTG